>NW_026571299.1:38392742-38457742 GCF_026225935.1 Boleophthalmus pectinirostris | reverse complement strand
CATGTTGTCAGCACTGAAATGAATCATGGGATATGTAGTTTCTGATGTTCATAAGCTGTTGCTACTATAAAACCATGCATTTAAGCAAAGGAACTTGTAATTTGACATATTGTGACAGTCCACAATATTACTGTGAGACTGTTATTGCTACATCCCTACTATTAGTACATTATAACCTCTTTTTCCTAATTTATCTTTTTCAGTTAAATTACCTGTGCTTGATTTCTTTCCCATGTATCTGAGCACGTGTCCTGCCCCAGATATATATTATACATATATATTGTATAATCAGCTATTGAGATCAGACTATGTCTGATGCATGATATCTCCATCTACTCATAAAGGGTTTTATTGTTTTTACTGTTTAAAATGAACTAGCTCTGTTTTTCAAAATTTTAAGACACATCTTGGCTTGGATGTGTCAACATGAACCTGACCTCTCGACTCCTTTGGTATTGTTTTACATATTTTAGGTCGGTGGTTTTACACTTTGGATCTTGAGGTCACGCACTGATCACATCCATGTGCTTGTGTTCCAGTCTACATTTCTCATGACTGACGGTGGTGAACTTTAACCCACAAATGCATTTCAATGGATGCAACAAAATCTCAATTCTTTGCTTTAGTTGCAGTTGCTGTGATTTTATTATACTCATTAAAGTGCTTATGACTTTTCCTAATTATTCCTGTTTAGTGGGATAGTACTAGTAGCAAATATGTATGATAGTTTTACACCAGTTAAGTGGTAATTTGTGAACAACAATTAAAAAAATCAAAGTTGATAATTACATAGCACGGACTGAGTTCTAAAAAAGGAATACCTCTATCAAAAATCCATCCCACATGTAGGCATAATTTACAAGCAAATTTGAACATTCATTTAGTAAAACAAAGGTGTTGCCATAGGATTAAGTGTCAAAGAATAACTATCAATTTTACTATAATTAAAACATATCCCTTTTAATCCTGTGTGCAATTTCCCATTTTAAAGGCACATTGTGTAACTTTTCTGGTGGAAGGTCTGTCAAATTAGCCTGATTCATCAGCCGGTTTCACTTCGTGGAAACCGTCTGACCTTGGAGCATTAGAATTCATTCGTTCGACGGTACTTTTTAAAAAAAAATTTAACCAATCGCTGCTATTTGGTCATGACATAATGCTCCACTAACAGGGCTAACTGGTATATTAAGCTTTTCCCAAATCTCGTAGGAAGAAGGGTAATAACGTCTTTCCCCTTGATAACATTCACCAAACATTCTATTTGTTCTGGCTTTAAATCCTCAATCTTGGGAATCGTTGCCAACACAAAATGTGTAGCTCTTTGTTGATGTCCTGGTGCCCGACTCGCACTTCCGGGGTTCTTGCAAACCGTCTAGTGCATTCCAATTCCTGACTTAGTCGCTGGAGAAAAATGAAATTGAGAAGAGGCACTAGGTAGCGCCAGCCTGGCAACCATCAAATGGGTCCGGTCAAGTGGTAACGGAGGGAAACAGGGGCAGATCTTTTACATTCAAATGTCTCTTATTCAGAAACTAGAGGAACTATTGAAATAAGTAAAGTATCAGAATGTAGGAAAGAGTTACACTCCAACAGGGTCAAGTTAAACCTGTGATATTCTTTCAAGTTGTTGACAAAAAATTTAACTCATGTTGGTAACGGAGGGAATGAAATATGCAGCACTTTTTGGGCAATAAATCCAAACAGTGATAACTCTTGGTTCTCACTTACATATCCTGAACAAACTGGTTTGAATATTTGCTTCATATAGTTTTCTACCATATGGTACAAGATTAGGTTGAAAAACCTCTTACTTTTTGACTCATGAGATTTTTTATTAAGAAAGGTCATGGTAACGGAGGGAAAAGTAACGGAGGGAAAATTGTGTAAGCAAGTAGAAGGTGCATGATTTTGCATCATTTGTCAGTTTTTTTCTTCTGAATACTTTAATATTACTTCAAAATGAAAGGAAACTATTTCTATAAAATATGTCAGTCCTTCCAAGCAAATTTTTATCATTACATTTTTTTTTTTGAAAAATCATGTACCTTCATCAACAGTTCAAAGATGGAATAACACAAGATATGATGAAATACATCCATTTATTTACATGATTTGCAGCTCTTTGAAATTTGGGAAATAATTTTTGTTCCATGTTTCATACATGGTCTGTTTAAAACATATGGAACTTTAGAACCAAAAATGGTACAGAAAAAAGGTCAACAGTTTCATAAACTAGAGTACATATGTATCTGTTAAATATATTTTATATCAGATGCATTAACTTTTGGCCTTGCTGTTTACTTCTGCTTGACTGGGCCCAAATGCTTTTCTCCATGGAGATGTTATTGCTTTGTGTGGAAAGTTTCACAGTATGGTATTAAACCTTTCTATCTTCATGGAGACCAAACCAAACTCAAGTTACAGGTGAGATCAACGGAGAGGCAAGTTCGCTCACAGTCAGAATACCTGTTTTGGAATTGTTTTATAAATCCATCTGTAATTTAATAAATGTAATTTTGAGTTGTGTAATGTCATACTGTGGAACATTCCATGCAGAACAATGACATCCTCAACTAAAAAGTTACACCTTTTGTGCCCCTTTTATTTGAACTTTTGTAACTAACTTTGTCAACATGTTGCATTCTATAAGTTAGATATTTGGTGTCAGCTCTGTGTGTGATCTGTGCTGCTGAAGTCAATGCGTGTTAGATGGATGTGAGGTGGTGTGGTGCGTGTTTTCCTCTCTGTAGGAGGAGACCTTACATATAATATGCCAGAGCCTTTTCACTCTCCTCTTACAGGGCCTAACCTTATCCCCCAGCATGGAACTTTCTCAGCCTCTCTCTCCCAGCATGCATCTGTCTGTCTTCAGTGTTCAATGTCTACACTTTTCTTTTCACTGTAATCTTTTCACCTACTCACCACATATACCCTATATATGTGTGTGTGTGTTAAAATGATTTCAAGGTAATCTCATATGAATGTCTGAAGGGATGTACGTGACTTCTGTACATATCAGGCAGCTTTGTGTTGGATGATGAGCTGTTAATACTAATATTAAACTTCTAAATTAATTTTAAAAAACTGTGATTTTTTTGTTTGTTTTTTGCTTATGATCTAACTTAGTCTCAATTCTGATTTGGATTTGTTTTGTCTGAGTTAAAATATTACTCAACTTAAACCTTACCGTCTACTGTATATATGCACACTGCATTAGATAAAAAGGTATCACATCATGGAATTTTTCATTGGGTTAAGTCACAAAACATAACAGGTTTTACTGACTGAATGACACTAGAGAAGTTGACAATGTTGCCTCTTACAGTGATAAATAAACTGTACAATTAGAGAACATACAGTGTGTCCATATGGAGGAGCTTGAGTAAACTGTGTGGGTGTCGTGGGATTGAAGCAGGCAATGGGCCTACCAGAGCACTTATTCCAATAACACTAATTATACTCATTCAAAAATAAATAGTATTTGCTTTTACGCATTTGTTATTCTGACACTTGTTGTTAAATGGTCACATTTTTCTATAGCGCTTTTCCACCTTCAAGGCACTCAAAGCACTTTACAACAAGGAACCACTCACCCACGCACACGCACATTCACACACCAGTGTACACTGTGGACAAGGTGGGTTAAGTGTCTTGCCCAAGGACACAACGACAGCATTCATCTGTGGGAGCTGGAATCACACCAGCCAACCTGTGGGTCAGTGGATCTGACCGCTCAACCTGAGATGTTTTATGCTGAGAGCTGAACCTTCAGATCAGTGGGCGAATGCTCTACCAACTGAGCTACTGCCGCCCTAGTTAATTGCATGTATATTCTCCACTGATGCTTTTGTACTTGTGGCAATGAGAGTGGTAGACCTGAATTGTGACTCACAACCCAGCCCAGAACAATAGAACCATTTTAAAAGGGACAATGAACCCTAGTAATATTAACAAGACTTAGGGCCTGTTTACACGACAGTGCTTGTGGGTAAAAATGACTAAATATTTTATCGGAAGTGCCTTTCGTTTAAACACTGACGGTGCTTTTGGGACTTAAAATGCAAAAATCTGAAACCACCTTCCAGAGTAGAAAAGTTGAATACACTCCGCCGAAGACGCAAACTCTGGTCAGATCTGCTCTCATTGCCTATAGGCGTTTACGTCACATACATACAGTACACAGAAATAAACATGTCGGAACATTTCCATGTGTCGGACCTTCAAGCTGCTCATTCAGCTCTAATAAACTTACAGGAGGCATCCCAACAAATGTGCAGAATGTGCATAGCTACTATTCGGCTGCGTTCAGACTGCAGCCTGAAGTGACCCAAATCTGATTTTTGGCCTCTATGTGACCTGTATCTGATCTTTTAATGACAGTCTGAACGACACAGATCCGATTTTTTCAAATGCGACCCAGGACACTTGGATATGTGCTCCTGAAACTGATACATATCTGATCTTTTGACATGTGACTTCAGTGTGAACGGCCAAAGCGCATTCATCCACCTACACGTTATCAACAAGACACAAACGTCACTATTCTGCACTGAAGTAGGCGAAAATTGTTAATGAACTCCATGTCACTGAAGCGAAACACATCACCACTCACCACTCTTGGATACATCTCCACATCCACACGTTCCTTTCTACAGACGTCGCTGCCGCTGTCCCACAAAACACCACAGCCAAAAACCTCATCCTTCTCCTTCTCAATCTCCTCCTTAAAACAAGTAAGTTGTTCATGTTCTGGCTCCGGTACAAGAGGAACTTTAAAATCGCCAGGTGCTTAATGCTTGCATCCATGTTTGGACAACTTCCGTAAACACAGAGACGCTCACTGCGGTTGACGTCATCGTGTCTCCAGTGCACATGCGGGACACTTTCGAGCCGTTTACTGTTCACACAGGGGATCGAATACAAGTCGCATTTGACCTCGCAAAAACATCGGATTTCACAAAAAAAATTGGAATTGAGCGTTAAGCCCTGCAGTCTGAATGTAGCCTTAGTGAACAGAGAAGGATCTGCAATTACCTCAGTCAAATTCTGGATGCACCAATTCAGGCAGTTATGGATGAGACCTGGGAGAACCAGTCGATGGTGGGACATTTTTGTGGAAGGAGTAGCTGATGAAAATGCGTGGTGTGAAAACTTCCGTATGTCCAAAGATGCTCTTGTTGCTTTAAGTGAATGCCGCCTGACATGCATACCCAATCAAATTCCACACATTTTTGCGTCACCGTATGCACGCAAATTTCCTCCTGAAAATGCTCGTCTAAACGTGGAATAAAAAGTGAAGACGCGACGCCACTTTTGTGTCTTCTGTTCAGGCCGTCATCATATAAACGCAGCCTTAATCACACATGTACAGACATGGAGCATTGTATATATGTCAGAAAGAAGAGCATTATCATTTTTATTAGGTTGTTAAGGAAAGTTTCACTGGTTTAAAATACTTCAAAGGCCCTTTCAAAAATGTGTGTGAACAAAGATCCCCCCCAATGAGTCTACAGATCACAGATTAGCAGTGCCCGACCTCCAGGAATTCAATACTATTTGGTGCCGTTATTGTGATCAGTTTGTTCAAGTTCAGGTTTTTTAGTCATCACTGAAGCTGCTGGGAGAAGACAAGGTCCACCCGCAGAGTGCAGTACTTTACATAATAAGGTCGATTATACTCAGAAAAGAAAGAAGCATAGGCCCTTCATTGCATGTGACTCTATAAAGTTGTTATTAAGTAAACTTTTTTATTTTCTCTTAAATTAGTCGATTCTGTTTTCCTTCCCGGGAAGTGTATTGTAAAAGAAGAACTTTGTTTTCAAAAATAAGATGGCTACATGCTGTCTGTATCTAATTAGAAACATTTGATGCATTTCACATTTGTAAGAAAACACTAAATGTGAGTCTCAAATTATGCTGGTTACTGACTGCTCTTTGATTGGAAGAGTTCTCAAGAGGGCACCAACTGCATAAACAAATGTGATTTAAGCTAATGTGCTGTTTCTTGACTGACATATACATTTAATATTTCAAGTTAAGTAACTGCTTGGTTTGAAGACTCACAGTGAAACCTCATTTTCTTCTCTTTTTTTTTTTCTCAGGTAATTCATATGCAACTCGTGTCCAGTTTGTTCAAAGCAACCTGGGACAGAGGGTGCGTGGGTGTGAGGCTGGAACTCCACCTGGGGGCTGCACTAATGACTGATATAGGGCTGCGAGGCCTCATGGGAATCCCCTGCGGGCAGACTTCAAACAACGCTGTCACAGATACACAGACAGATCCCAAGCACAGGACTCTATCAGCGGAGCTTTGAATACAACTGTAACATGTAAACACCATAGTCACCATAGGATACTTACATTGTGGCTAATTAAAACGCATTTGCCGGCTTCCCCACAGAGTTCCCCCTGTCTGCCCTATACTCTTTTTTTACCGCTACTAAAAAACAAATGTATAATAAAGCGGATAAGTATAAGCCCCAGGGACAAAACAAACACCGCCACAAATCAACAAAGTGCCTAATTATGAGGATTTGCATGGCTGCCGGGATCGTTAGTCCAGGAATGTAATGTAATGTAAAGAAGTAAGAATGTTTCTCAGGATATTTCCAATCAGAGGCTTTGCAGTGATCCTACAGCAAACCTACAGGAGGTATAGTCCCACTGAGACACGACATGCTAATAAGTGTGGATGATAAAGGAAACAGCAGCAATTACTCAAAAGATAATTGTCCAACTGGAACCTAAGCATGGCGCGTCTCGCTTGTGTAATTATGTAATACTGATATATTGATTGTGAGGAAAAAGAAACAATTATGGAATCAATACCATTCGCTACACAAGTCAGCCTCGGATTAGCATAAAATGGAAGAAAAGAACAAGAGACTAAAATAATTGAAGTTACGGTACATTTTGATAGCAATAATCAGCATGCAGCAACCTCTCCATGTACACAGTGACATTACAAAATCTATTTTGTTGATAAGAATTCTGTCGGTTTATTGCAACGGCAATCACAGCAAGACTAAAACACTTCAAATGAATGAATGAAAAAGTGTTTTAGGAAGAGATTTGAAAGCACCTTTACACAGCTCTCCTCTCTGACCTTATGGCTGGTCTCTGAAGGTATGAAAACCTTAATAATACAATTTGGCAGATGAAGAGATCAGCACTTATTTGTCATCTTCATTACTATTGGTTTCTCACTCTGATGGAAACCCTAAAACGACACAAACATGACCCTAAAGCAGTAAGATGCCATCATACACTCACTGTCTGCTCTCATGTAAGTGGTCTGAAATGAGAGGTTTAAAGGGCTTGTACCTGCAGCTCTTGAGGTCAAAGTCTGCTGTGTAATTTCTGCATTGAATTATGACACATTTTTTCTCTGAGAGTCAGGAAGTGCACAATTAGCATGCTAGCTGTTGTTAATTTTACTGTGACAGCAAATTCATACGGTGAGGAATAACTTTGGCCCACTGCAAATGTTAGTTTAACACTTCACATTCTATCACATTTTATAGACAGTAAAGCGTAGATAGGTTTATATTAGTGACGGGTAAATGAGTCGGAGCTCTGGAGCACGTCTCGTTCTTTCTGAAACAAATTGCTCTGAAGCACTGCCTCGGAGCTCGTCTCGCAGCAGCCGCTCATGTGACCAAAGTGTGGAAGTGTCGGTCCCTCCCCCTACTGCTTCACTCTGCGTGTCGATCGCTTCAGTGTATCGAAGCGTTTCATTGGCTCAGCGAAGGTTCCGCTCTGTGATTGGTTCAGAGTGTTCAGAGTGTTCAGCGCACTTCTGTGGTTTGACAAGCGCTAAACTGCTACAGTATAAAAGATGCACCAATATTTCTTAAACATGTTGAGTAGTGAGGAGTATTGTGTGACGTTAGTGGTGATTTTGGTGACTTTTGGCGACTTTTGGCAATTTGTTTCATTTTCGATGGCATCTACAAGTGGAAAAAAGTGATCCATGGTTTGAGATCACTTTGGTCTAATTCCACCTAACAAGGTAACACCTATTTTCTTATTTACAGCATGTTATTTATGTTGCTCTTTACATATTATTTTAAATCATTATTATTGTTGTTGTTGTTAGAGTATGGTGTTTGCTCTGCACACAAGTATTGTCTTACACTAACAATACTTCATCGATGCTGAGACACCTGCGTGCCAATGGTTAAATTTGTCCAGTAGAGGTCAGTGTTTCTCCAAGACCTCAGACACGTCAAACCATTTGAGACAATATTGCGACTGAGGTGTCAATGCTTCACGAGGCTCCGTTCGCCCATCACTAGTTTATATCATACACCTTAGTCTGTTTTATCATGTGTCATTTATTTCATTTTATTGTAATTAGAATGTAAACAATAGAGAGAGATGATTAGATTTGAAGACTAATTTTACACCTGAGGTCCACCAACAGATTTTTTAGGTTTTGGCATGTTGGTATGACAGGATGGATCTTCCATTAAACAGCTTTTCTCCGATGAACATTAAACACACCATGGCAGCTGCACTCCCGGCCTACACCAGCGATCAGTACAATCATAAACCTGTGTGCTTGGAACTGTGCCATGCTCGCCTGATCTTGGGTGCTGCTGGTCCACTCGCCTTGTCCAGCACAGAGACTGTGACTAAAGAAGTGGACTAAGGGAGTGTGACCTCACCCATAGCTTTCGGCTCCAGTTAAATGGAGCTCATGAAGCTAATGGTAATAAGGGCAAATTTGAAGTTGAGTTCCATGTTAGGAATAGGAATTTCTTTATGGACAAAATAGTGAAAACGCACACAAAATTTTAAGACCAAAATCACGAAGGCTCACTGCAGCAATTACAGACCGTCGTAATTTCCAGACTGTTGAGTGCACATAAGCCACATCAACTAAATTTTAAGAAAAAAAAAAAGTGTACATATACAGTGTAGGCTGCATCTGACTATAAGTCGCAGGTGTCCATGTCTTCAAGAATGTTTTCAAGTTTGGGCTGTCTGCTTTTATCGCCTCTGAAAGCTTTTGTCGTCTTTTTGCATTAAGTCAGTTCATCATACTGCTGTCGGCAACGTCTCACCATCCACTCCAATGCCAAGCTCACGTGCAGCAGCTCTATTTCCTTCTTCGACAGCCAGAACAATTGACTTTAACTTAAAAGCTGCATCATCTGCATTTTTTGTGTCTTCCATGAGAAGGATGTGTGCATTAAGCGCAAAATAACTGTTCAAAACACAATCAAACTAGCATCTTTCTCAGCGCATCATCTCTTCCACTTGTCTGTCTCGCTCTTACACCCCCGTCACTTCTGTTTGGTATCATGTCAGTGTCTTGTAGGATTTCAGCAGATTTCAGGCTCTTCCAGGGGCGAGGCTAGTTGTATTTATAAGTGAATGGATGTCGGCTACTGAAGTTTGAGACTGTCAGCTTTTCTTCAGAAGGTAGTGTCTTGTTGTCTTTAAGAAAGAAGCACATGAGATGGAAGATCCAAGTATAGGCCTCTTTATTATCAAGCAAGCAGGTTTACATAGATTCGAGTCAATTACAGAGAATCAAGTGCAGGCATCTAGATAATGTCTGACTTCTGACATCTAACATCAGTCGACGTCTCAAGACGTCTAACTTCTGTGAACGTCTGGATCGTCTGCACGTCCGGACGTCTAACTTGGTAAAGCAGAGTAACAGGTTTATACCTGGCAGTCTGGTCAACCATTAACTTCTCTACTTAAAGCATTAGGAAAAAACACACAGCAATGTAGACTCAAGCTATAGATGCATAATGTACACATTCTCTAAGTCAGGCATACACCTGCTGTCTAGCTATCCTTTCACAGTTTAAACATAAGCCCTTATCTGAACCAACAGGCTAGCAGGAATCCATCAGCATTTAACTTGGTCAGAATAAAATGCATAAAGAAAATAATAATTCCTACAAGACATTTCTTCTCGTCATTTACATACTCACTGGCATTTAATGCATATGGTTCATTAAGACGTATCCCACTCACTAATGTTAGTTTAGCAGCATCTTATATTATCACACAGCGATAAACTGTTTTGTGCACTGACAACAGAGCTAAATAATGCTGCAACTTCATGTTAACCGCACAGTCAGTGGCACTTTCTTCACTCCGGCTGTGCACGCATCCGCTGCATTGATAAACAAATAATCCGTGCATATATTAGCTGCCTCATTGTATAAGCCGCAGGGTTCAAAGTGTGAGAAAAAAGTAGTGGCTTATAGTCTATAAATTACAGTATAAAGTCTATGGTCCAGCATGGCCAAGGAAAGAGTGTAGAGAGCCCCATCAAGGAGGTCACGTATAATCATAGTAAAGGTAACATATCTGTCTGGGATGAATGCAATTACCTGTAATGTATCAAATGCTATTGATCTGATGAGTAATTATCTGTGTTTTTCATGTTCCAGCCTGACTTGTTTTGCTTCATATTTGTGAGGCTGATATAATATATTTGTGTCTACACCTGTGATTAGGCCTTTGAAGTAGATTTAAGCATAAACCTACTCTCAACACAGTTTTGTGTCTCCACTCTGCTTGTGCCTTTCTTAGGAGAAAGGCATCTATTGTATTTTTCAAGATATATTGGTGGGATAAGAATAGACCTGTTCATAGCAATGTAAAATAAAACCCCTCCATTTTTCTATCGCTGCCTCTATATTAACCTGTGAGACTTACTTGTGACAAATGGGAAACCTTTGGTAACTTTTGTGAATTGAAATATTTCTTTGGGTGCAAGTCCCAAGGTGGTGTTAGAGACTTTCTCTTAAAGTATATTTTATGTGGAACTGACCATAGACAATTTAATTCTGATTTAATTCTGAAGCTCATCCGTGCATACCTGACGTACTTATGCTCTATTACCCTCGACGGTCTGTCCTTAGCCTGCACTTCATGTACTCTGTAGCCGACCTGATGAGTCATTGTGTGTTTATTTATATCTCACAGCACAGGTTGTATCCAGGTGCACATTGTGGTTGCTATACAATACTCATAAACTCTTTTATGTACTTGTCTGCGCCTACTCATTACTACACAATAGTAATGTGTAGAGAATTGAATTATTCAGTTCTCAGTAATATCCGGTTAAGTAGGACAAAGCAATAACAGCATTGTCCGGGGATCTTTTGTTTGCATAAAATAAAAATAAAATAAACACGCTTCTGGCTATCAGCAGATGCCAGCTATTCAGAGTTTGGTATGTGTGTCAGATACAACTGATGTTTAATTATACTGTGAACTAGAACATATTTCCTCAAACAGAATTACAAGGATAGACAAGAGCAAAGAGCTACTTAAACTACCCTACATACAAACAGAACAGTATCTGGGTTTCATCTCCTAGTTTTTCATTTATTTTCAGTTGTGGGCTAGTTTGGACTTGTCTGTTGAATTCCAATGACTGTTTACACATAAAGTATTCTAAATTGGGTTTTTACAAATCAAATAAGGATAACTTGGAGAAAGGCAGGTGGTGAGGTAGTAAAAACGAAAGGGAAGAGCAGATGGGTGGGTGGGGAAGGAAGAGAACAAAGCGTGATGTTCAGAAGCAGATAATGAATGAGAAAGTGGTGAGAATCAACAGGGGGAACACCCAGATGGAGAGGACGGGGTACGAAAACTGCCATAAAACTATGAACAACATCCAACGCCTTTCACAGTGTTACAAAAAACCTAGCAGCCACAAATATACACTTCCATGAACGCCTGCGGGTACATGCACATTATTCCTGGATGATTTTGGAACCATTCAAAGCCCAAACCCCCTGCAGTTTTCTCATAAAGATATTTGTCACAACTGTCAACAGAACACAAGCATACAGAGACAGGATCAGCCCTCACTGAGAGTAAACAGAGCAAAAACAAACACATAGACCAACATCTGAGACACTGAATCTTCTGCTGAGGGATTTTTACATATACCAGCGGTGCAAGGGCTGACTGCTGCCAAGTACAAGACCAAAGAAAGAATATAGCTCAGGAGCTGTCAGTCACATATTTATCAACATTAAACCCTCATTGAACTGTACTTGACTGTGTTTTTGCATGCCAGTGGTTTCTCAGTTGTATTTCTGCCAGCTGACATGACATTGTTATAATCATAATGCACTGGATATATTGTATATATATAGTAACTTTTCAAGACACCCATATTGCTTTAGATTGCATGTGTCATTGTATCATCATGGTATAGTAGCCACTGCTGCTCTGGGCTAGACTGACGGATGTGTGCCAGCTAATCCACTGGCCCCTCCACCAATCACTCAGTCACGCATTACATTCTAGGTCACGCAGGAAAGTGTCTTGCCTAAGGACAGAGCAGCAGCACAAATTAGAGTCACTGCAGCCTCACAGATGCAAGCTTTAATATTACTTTGTTTGCTGTTCCCACTGATCCTGATTTAACTCTATGTGTTGTCTACAGAGCTCTACAACTGAGCTAAAACTATCAAAGCAACCCTCACGGACAACTAGACTTTGATATTTGACAAATAAAAAAATACAAGGTAAATATATAGCCCGAATAGTGCAGTTTACATCAAGGAAACACTCATTGACTCGTACACCAACCAGTGCCGTGCAGACAGGGGCGAGGCGGGTTATGTGTCTTGCTTTAAGGACACATTGACAGTATGCATCTGCATCGTCGTACCACTTTCTGTCAACTAGGGATGGGCATGATTAGTCCATTAATCGATGATTGATCATTAAGAATTTCATCGATTACGTTCATTTTAATCGACAAACCGAATGTAGGTTGCTGTGTGTAGCGTGACCAAACAGGTGTGTACATGTGTCTCTCTGCACTCAGAAGGAGCGAGACACAAACAGAAACAGTGGGTCAGTCTGCAACGTACCGAAGCACAAATGTGTATTTAACGATGACTTGTACAAGAAATTCCACGCTTTCTGTTGCGTTTGGGACAAGTGTGAGTCCATGTGCACAGTGTACAAAGCAGCACATATGTTTCGGTGTCCAGTGGGAAAAAGTTTTGCCAGGTGAGAGTCGCACAATGTCGATGACGAGTCCCCACCTCCCTCCCCCCGTACGGTGTCCTGGTTTTGACAAACGCAAATCTGGTCACACTAACCTGTATTCCACTGAGTCATGTCTTTTAATCCGACAGAAATTGACCTCATCAGCGACACAAGAGCTGTAGTTTTATCTTCGCTTAGTTTATGCAAATTAGTGATGCAGTTTTAAGTTTAGTTTCTGTGAGAGTTGCGCAAAACTGAATTAAACACATTATAATGTCAAACGGATTGATGTGACTCTAGAGTGGTTACGGTTTATATGTCCTAAAGTTGAATTTATGTATCCAGATTAGTGCACATAGTAATAATAATGTTGATCATTTTAATATAAAAACGTTAATGATTAATTGATAATCGATCGTTAATTCTTCCAACGATCGATTAAGAAAATGCCCATCCCTACTGTCAACACTCTACAACGGGCCACCGCTGCCACCAAATCTGCCTCTGATTTCCCTCTGTGTGTTTAGACCATTTACAGTCTCTGTTCGCACCCACTATCAGCATACATCTTAATTATATAAAGATTGAATTGCTTTGAGTATTCTACGTAGTCTCACAAGCTTACTGGCAGAAACAATATTTACCAGCCAGTGCATAGGTGACTCTTGGGATATTTGATTACAGCAGATGTAATAGTGAAAGACATGAGCACATGTGTTTCTATGATACTCGTGTCCTCAGGGAGAAATGATCCTTCCCTACACCGCTTTCCTAAAGTGAAATGCCTTGCAGATGAAGTGCGCTCTCAAAGTAAATATCAAACAGTTACAGACAGCTCTACTGCAATGACAACAAATGGAAATTGACTTTGTTTTTTTTCTCATGTCCGCAGGTGCATTGTTCTGCTTATACGCTATCCACGTGACGGCGATCAAAGCAGTCCTTTTATTGGCTGCTTCCTCTTGTGCTCGATCTTATGAGAAATATATTACACATTGTACATTAAGAACAACACTGAAATCAATAGCCTCATCTCCTTCACATGGATTATACTCCATTATGTTTGCGAATAGAATAAGACCTTCACCTCAGATAAACAACACGACCACCTTTTGGTAATTGCGTAATCTCTGTCATTACACAGCAGTTCTCATTGCACTTGGCAAATAATGGGAACAAATTACAGACAAGAATCACCAAAATTGCAGATAATGGCAAGGTGTGTAACAACAATAGAGAAGAGAAGGGAATGGTAAGGGACCTTTAGCTCAATGCAAGCGGTTTGTGGTATAGAAATATTTTCATTTAAAAAAAAAAAAAAAACCTCCTTGAATCTTTTTTGGGCATTTTTTGTAACCTTTCTAGTGCAGGGGCCATCATATGCTTTTTGTCTTTTGTCTTGAATATTTCACAGTATAGGGATAGTTTGGGATTTTTGTCGCTAACATTCCGAGCAGTAAACAAAGTGAACTAGGCGCGGCCGCCACGTGACAGCTGCGCGCAGTGATACGAACGGAAAGAAAATAGTGCCAAGCGATAATGAGGTCTGACTTTTTAGACGACGGTGGTTTTGTGATGCAAATGTATCACTCTTTTGAACACATGTTGTTTTGAGAAGAAAAACACTTTATTATACAGTCCCCAGCCAACTTGCCGGACTACTTTCATCAGCACCGAAAACGGCCAGTATCTGGGCTCACCGGACGCTGTCGGGGTAAGTCAGTGTTGATGCACGACACTGCTCACGGGGATGACATACAGATTTATGTCAAAAATCCCGAACCATCCCTTTAAACCTTTTTATCATATGGAGACCAAATCAGACCAAGTTACAGGTCAAGATCTGTGGAGAGGCGACCCTGCTCACAGTCAGAATCTTTCACATAATTTGAGCTATAAAACCACCTGTAATTGAATAAATCTAAGGTAGACCTGTTTAAAATCATACATTCTAAGGCAGAAAAATGACATATCCATAAACAAGCAGGTGATGAACCCCCAGCCAAAAAGTTACACAGTGCACCTTTAAAAACATGTAAATAATGTATATGAAACAAGCGTGTTATATTTAATAGTTCATGGTTGTACGTGTGGCCAGTGAAGGGAGCTCTGTGGGGGAGTTGCCGTCTTACTGTGCAATTAATTTCAATATTAAAGTGCTTCCCACGGACTGTTAATCAGCCCTACCCACACGATTTACCTCTGATATGCACCAACCATTCACTTGTGTAAAATAAATGGTACAGGCATTTAGCCACAGATGCCACAAATAGTAACACAAATAAATAGAACAAAAACAATGTTATATTTTGCATTTACTGACTTTGGATGATTTAAAGGTACACTGCGCAACTTTTCTGATGGAGGGTCCTCTACCTACTTGTCTCAGTGGAAATTTTATTGCTCTGCTTGGAATGTTCCATACATGTCTATTCTAGCATTTATTCATGCTTCATGGGTGTTTTTGTTGCTCAAAAAATACAATCATTAACTTGTGTGAATAGAGGTGACTCTCCACAGATCTGAATTGTAATGTAGCTTAGTGGTGTAACCTGCTTGTCTGCCTTTTGATAGGTTTATTCTATACTCTGGAACATTCTAGACAAATCAATAACATATTCATAGAGACAAGCAGGTGGTGGTAGCCTGATTCATCTGCTGGTTTCACTTCATGGAAACTGTCTGACCTCACAGTATAAGGATTCGTTTGCTCGACTGTAGACGGGTACTTTTTTTTAAATTTAACCAGTCACTGCTATTTGGTCGTGACATTTGTAATGAAGCAAATCCCGTCCGAAGAAGGGCAATAACATCCGGCATAAAATCCTCGATCTCGGGAATCGTTGCCAACACAGAATGTATGACTTGGTCTACATCCATCTCGCTTTGTTTACTGTTTTGCTGTACCACAAAAGGGACCCGGACAAGTGCTTGAGTTTGACGTCATGGCTTCACAGCTCTTCACTGATTGGCCGGTGTGCGGTCTACAACTTCCGGGGTTCTTGTAAACCGTCTAGTGTATTCAATTCCTGACCTAGTCGCTGGAGAGAAATGAAATTGAGTGAAGGCACTAGGTGGAACCAGTCTGGCTAAGGTGGCGGAACCTCCACTACAAATGTTACACTGTGCACCTTTTAATTCAACTGTATGTTAACATATAATATCATCTTTACCTTTGCAAATTTTGATTTTGGATTCATTTTGAAAAGTTCACTATTTTGCATCTTGGACGTTACTGATAACCAGTAAAACGACTTCATTATCACATTTATGCAGCTTCAACTCGACTCATCCTTGTGTTGCTGTGACCCCAAGGCTAACATAGTTATGCTACGAGCTTTGCTTCTCTCCCTGAAGCTCACATGATAAGCACATTTCTGGATTCACACTCATTTCAATGCTTCTAAACTTCACTGCCGCCTAAATGGAAGCAATTTAAATGTTATGGTCACTACGCAACAGCTAATTCACACAACACATGGCATCTTATAATATGCAATTGGAATGAATACATGTTTCAATTATACAAAAAGTGAAGTCCTACGGCTTTTCCTTGAAAAATATAAGTAGCTTCTTCAAGGCCAGAACTCTGAGTAAACTCATTTCAGCCTGGAGAGACTCAGACAGACACAAAGAGAAAGTATTAGTAATTGTATTGAATGAGATAGCTTTGGAGCTCAGACCCCAACAGAAGACACTGCGATGAAGGGCGTGGCAGATTAGATGGTGTTTAGGATAGGTCTCCCCCTGGGATGGTAGAGGTGAGGATGAGGAGAGTGAAGGGCATGATGAGGGGGTCCTGAGGCGGAGCACAAACCAAAGCAGCCACTCATTTATAATGGGGGTTTAATTTTGTCAGACTGGAAGCTGACTGGAGGAGGAGGAGGTGCAGCAAGCGACGGGAAGGAGTATTTGGAATGAGGTTTGAATTCAGAATTCCGGGTTGAATTATGCGAATAGTTGCATATTAGGGATATTCACTTAGTTGGGATGTAACAATATCCACATCTCTGTGTACAATGTTTTCACGATAAGCATCTCACAGTACGATATTTATTGCAATATTTTGTGGAGGTAAACAAAACTATGAATACACTACATTTTCTGCTTAAAATGACTAGACAAGACTTACTCCAAAGAACTAAGGCTACGTTCAGACTGCAGGGCTTAATGCTCAATTCCAATATTTTTGTGAAATCCAATGTTTTTGCGAGGTCATTCATATTTCCAATTAAATGCGACTTGTATGTGAACTACAGTGTGAACATTAAACGGCCTGAAAGTGTCCCGCATGTGCACTGGAGACACGATGACGTCAACCGTAGTGAGCGTGCTCTGTGTTTACTGAAGTTGTCCAAATATGGACGTGAGCATTGAGCACCTGGCAATTTTAAAGTTCCTCTCGTACCAGAGCCAGAACATGAACAACTTACTAGTTTTAAGGAGGAGATTGAGAAGGAGAAGGACGAGGTTTTTGGCCATGGTGTTTTGAGGGACAACGGCAGCTTCCGTTGAAAGGAACGTGTGGATGTGGAGACGTAGCCAAGAGTGGTGAGTGGTGATGTGCTTAGCTTCAGTGACACGGAGTTCGTTAGCAATTTTCGCCTACTTCAGCGCAGAATAGTGACGTTTGTGTCTTGTTGATAATGTGTAGGTTGGATGGATGCGCTTTGGCCGTTCAGACTGAAGTCACATGTCAAAAGATCAGATATGTATCAGTTTCAGGAGCACATATCCAAGTGTCCTGGGTCGCATTTGAAAAAATCTGATCTGTGTCGTTCAGACTGTCATTAAAAGATCAGATACAGGTCACATAGAGGCCAAAAAATCAGATTTGGGTCACTTCAGGCTGCAGTCTGAACATAGTCTAAGATTTAAAAGTGCTTAGAACTGTTATTTTTGAAACAAAGCCAAGCAAAGGATCATGGTCTATGTAGCTCCCTTTGTTTTTTTAGCTGTTGCTGCACCGTAACAATGAATTTAAGCAGAGAAACATGTTATTTGTTATATTGTGATGGCCCACGATATTATTGAGAGACCTTTAACGATACGATATCACAATATTTCAGTTATTGTTACATCCCTATCATTTAGTGTTCCTTCACGCAAAGCTGCATAGAATATCAGCCTTAAATTACTCACTTTTCTAGCCATTTCCATTTTAGTAAATACATATTTTTATCAACTTCACTAAGCTGTTGTAAAAATAATCACATGAATATAAAGGAGTGGCCACAACAAAATTGGGAAAGTACATTTGGTGGTTAGAACAGCATCAAAACCTCAGTGAAGAAGATAGGCAACACGAAACACTACAGCACATACTGAGCAGATGGCTTCTTAAATACTGCAAAATTGTAATACATATACTTAACTATGTGTGTCACGTTAGGCAATTCTGAGTATTTCCTCAGGCCATTTTCTGAACCAGTTATATCCCCAGAAAATGAAATGCAAAAATTGTTGATTAGTGAGCAGTCGCTAGACAAGCTCCAGTTTAAATAGACGGAGTTATACTGCATTAAGGGAATAGCCAATTTTGTGTGTGTGTGTTATGGATCATTACATAATTGGATATTTGATTCAGTCATACTTTCTCAGTATTGCTACAGAATAAAATGTAATTGCATTGTATATTTAAAGGTGCATGACTACTACATTTCTGGTGGAGGATCTGCTGCCTACTTGTTTCCGTGGAGATGTTAATGCTTTGTCTGGAATGTTTCCCTGTATGAAAACATATCCGTGTCACGGGTTCGTCCGAAATAAATGTAAAGATGGCATCAAAAAACTTCACTTAAGTGGGTTTTATTCATCCAGTAGAGTGAAATTTTACAGTGACAAAAAAAAATGAGGTGTAGACATTCAAACATATGTACACTAATCACTTACAGTTGCAGCACCCACGTGTCAAAAATAACTCTGTGGAGCTCCCTCCTTTATACCCTTAGTCCCCCCGTAACCAATTAACGTGAAAATGTTTTAAGTAATTAACATAAGCAAATTGTATTGAGGAACACAAATCAACTTGTAAACATAATAAAATAACTTAAGAACCCCTCATAAGTTAACATAAGTTCATTAAACAACTTCAAAAACCGTAATGCCCCAAAAGACCACAATGGTCGAGTCCACGATCAATGTCCCCTGAGTGCTGCGCTATTAAAGCACAACCAGGAAGTGCCTCGTTTGTCTAACTCAAGTTGCTGCATAGGAAAGCAGCGTGGCGTCGATGTGCACCTCGAACGCATAGCCGGGAAACCGTTAGATTTGGGAAAAACAGACCGCGAGACACACGAGCGGTCCTGCATAAACCAGTCTTCGGAGCTTAGCTCTCGGGCGCTCTGGCCAATGCAGACGCTCGGAGATGACGGCAACACAGGCGCTCCGTCACAATCCGTAATAGCATTTCGGTGTTTCTGTTGTTCAAAAAAAAATGTGTGTGTGTGTAATAATTTGTTCTGTAGCATAATGTAATGTAATCTCCTTGTCTGCTTGTCTCCCTTGTTATCGATGGGTTTAATCCATTGTTTTCCTGGGTCTGGGTCGCAACCCTCAGGTGGGTCGCAAGACATGTTTTTTGGGTCCCCTTGTCAGGATCTGCATGTAGGTTGAAATGTTAAAGGTTGAATGGAAGATTTTTTTTTTTGTTTCAAATTGTCAGTGATAGCATTATAGAGATGCAGTAACCTTGTAATTATGATGACCAAAAAAAAGAGAATAAAAATTCATCAACTCTGGACGTGGTGGGGCCAGTTAAACATTTGCCAATAGATAACGACACTGCCTCTTTATCTGTTAGCTGATAGGTTGTCAATCAAACTCCTTGCCTGCGCGCTGCCATTACGTGGTTTACGTACGCCTGTCACGCAGTCCACAGACGCAAGACGCACAGACGCTGTTTACTCCACCAACGCAACAGTTCTTAGCGGCTTTTTTTACCTATATCTTCCTCGCAGTTCACACAAAGTTTGTTGCAATGACAGACAAGAATCCAGGAGCAGTTCGCCGCAAAAGAAAGTCCGTTTTTGAGGTCGCTGAAAGAAGAAGACAAGGGGAAAAGCAGCGAAGCCAAACTAAGGTGATTCTTGGAGATTCATTCCAGTGATGGCGCAACTGAAGCAGACGAAGGGTCTAAAGACTGACGCACTGGTCCACAAATGACTTCTGGACAGGAAACTTCTGCTTATTATGAAAACATACTTTATTTCCAAGAGCTAGACAAACGTTTTTTAAGACACGAATGCGATATCCTATGTCTAGAAAGAGTCGGCTTGCTGCTGCGTGTTGTAGTAGTAGCTAGTTCATTCGCACGGAATCTCCGCGCACCTCTCTCCGTGCCCCTGTACTCTCCCCACTCCCCGTTCCGCTCTTCCCCCTGCTCCTCACTTCTTCTCCGCGGACAAAATGTCTGCGCACCCCCCGCAAACCTGTTTGTGGCGTAAGGAGGAGGCGGGAGGAGGCGTTTCTACGTAGGGAGCTGTGGGGGAGGGGGGGTTGTTTCACGCATGCGCAACATTTAAAAAACGACAAACAGTTTTCTCATTCCTTAGGAAAATCCTCTATACAACCTTTAAGACATGTTTTCTATAATTTCTAATCTTTTTGTAATTATTTTATTGACTATTCTGGTCCAAATATTGCTGATTGAATTGAATGTTGAAAAGAAAAAGAAATGGGCTACATTTAATGCGACTTATTGCTGCTTCAATTACTGTTTTTCATTGTTTAAAACACGATCACTCAGTTAACAATAAAATATCCTCATTAATGTTCAATAACGGTTGCAAATTTATTTTGTGTTTTACAAATAATGTCTATTGACTTGGGCCACGAAGGTTTGTGACTTTTAAAATATGGGTCCCCAGAAAAAAAAAGGTTGAAAAACACTGGTTTAATCTGTACTATGGACCATTCTAGACAAAGCAATAACATTTCCATGGAGACAAGCAGGTGGCTGACCTTCCACAAAAAATGATACACAGAGCACCTTGAACATTCATGGTATTTTCACATTATCTTTTGCACACATGGGTTAAGGCTGAATCCTCAAAATGTTAATGTGGAGTTGGGCAAAGCACTTTGTTAAACCTAAAAGCCTAAAGTGGGATTGTTTGAAGTTTACCTGTTGTTCCTAAAGTGCCAGTGTGGTTTACAGCAGTTCTGTTTTATTTTGGTCATTCATTCTCTTGGAATGTGTTTGAATTTCAACAGGAAGAGTCAGTTTACATTATTACTGCCAAACGCATGTGCATGATTGACTGATTTCATCCATCACAAGGCCACTGTAAATTCATATAAAGAATATTAGCACACTATTCACTGTCAGGCCTTGTCATTTTGATGCCAGTGTTTGTCAGTATTAGAATTAGCATCAGCACAAAGCCTGTATGACTTGTTTTGGCTTTAGTTTGAGATCTTACATTATCCTACTAAAATATCCTTGTTGTAGCCTAAAGTTCAAGAGAGTTATTTTTGCTGTATTTTTTGTTTTCAGTTGTATGAAAGATACTTTAGAAAATCAGGGTGACCAGATTTTCTAAATTAAAAACTGGGACACTCCTTGGTGGGAGGGTTGGTAAATAAAACTGTGAAAAAGAGCGTGTAACATTGTTCTTAACTTACTTGTGTCAATCATAATCTGAAAGAAGCTTTCGGTGCAAAAGAGTGCATTTTTGTTTCCTTATAGTCATTTTAAAGGATGTTATTTGTTTAGCTAAAATACAGAGAAACAATGTATTCCACACATTACTGTCAGATTGTTCAAAAATAGGGACATTTCTTGTATAAAACTGGGCAAATCAATGGTTTTGGATAAACCTGCTGGGGCATGAGCAGTGCTGAAATGTAACAGAGTACTTAAGTATAAAAGTTAGCTATCTGTACTTTACTTAATTACTTTACTGTCACGCCCCTGCCTGTGACCTGAGTCTTCCTTGTGTGGATGTGGGCGGAGTCTGCTGGGAGCACCTGCTCTCCATCTGCAATCAAGCCTGCTACAAAGGCCCAGCTCTCCTGCCAGACTCTGCCAGATTGTTTCGTCTACCTGATGGTGATCTACCAGTCGGCTCAGTTTTTGTTTCTACGTCGCTTCCTGTACTTACCTGCATTTTTGTATTTCCTAGTTCCCGCTGTGGAAGACTCCGGCATTCCAGCTCCTGGCTCCTCCACTGCCTATCCTGCCTCGTCAATAAACCTTTGTTTCTTTTTTGCATTCTTGCCCTCGTTCTGAGTCTGTTTTTGGGGTCCACTCCAGTGGTACACAACATTTACTTTATGTATACTTGAAAGCAGTTATCTAATAACAAATAAACAAATCAAAACAGATTTTTTTTGCACAATTCTTCATCAGAATTACTACATTTGAAGCTTTATTAGATCTCAAAATCTGCATGAAATACTTTGGACGTACATTTTTTTAAACAGGTACTTTAATGCTTTTACTTAAGTAGTTTTTTGTTTGCTTTGGTTTACTTACTTAAATTTAGTACTTCTTTCACCACTGGACATGGAATATAGGGCTCAAAAGTGGGATTTTTCTAGGTAAATATATGCATAGTACGACAATTGTTGTTGTTGATGTTTTTGGATCCCTGCTCATCTCTGTGCATTATTATTACAGGGAATGTTTTATTTAATGAAAATAAGTACAAACCAAAAACTGTAGTTCAATCCCATTAACCACTGAAGCCTGTCTCATAAGCTTATTTTCCTCTGTGTAAGCCTCCTGAAAACACTTTTACACTCTTCAAGTTATAAAAGGTCCTTTGATGCCTGCCCAATCTCACAAAAGCTTAACATCTGCTAGGGGGTTGTACAACACAAGAAACCACAATGAAATGTCAGCTTTATAATGTCACCAATATAAAGGTATTCAGGCTGCAGCAAAACATGGATCTCGGGGTGCATTGACCGGCACAGTGTCTCAGAGCCCAATGACGCACGCACTCGATGTATTCACACATGGGAGCCTACCATACACAAGCAGCCATTATTCAAGTTTTTTAGGTCACACACACACCTGCATGGTTACTTAGCCTCCATCCTACCTACTCTCCTCCCTCTCACCCTCTTTCTCTTGGCAAAAAAAATCTATAAATAACAGCAATGACACAGTTTTTCGGTTCGTTTCGGGGTTTTTTTTTTCTCCACGCACAGAGCAAATGGACTCTAAATGTCCCGTGCTGTCATAAATGTGATGTGTGTGAATTTTCAGGAACGTGGTACTGCAAAATGGGTGCAAAGATCACAATGGTTGTTTTTCAGCTAGACCGCATGGAAACAAGAGAAGTAGTTGATCTCTTCGTAGATGGTTGTTGATTTATAATTTAAAACTTAATGGTCACATATTACGCAACACTGATTCTTGTGAGCTTTGAGCCATGTTGTAATGTTGTTACCTCCTCAAAAACAGACCTGGAGTTGTGTTTTGTTTCACACCCACATGTTTGAGTAGCACTTTATTATTAATCTGTCTACATCTCCAAAACTCAAAATGCTCTTTTCCACCTTGTGATGTCAAGAAATGTTAGTTTTCAAGTTAAATGGTTCAGTAGATATTGGCAAATCCAGGGCTGATATCTTCAAAATGATTCTATTGAAGGTGTACAGAGTTTAAAAACACAGTGGAGCGCTTTCTGTATTACCACAAGGTAGAAGAAAGTGTTTTCTGTTTAAGAGAAGACTGCAGGGTTTTGTGTTAAACACATGTGAATGAAACAAAACACAACTCCAGGTCTGTTTGTGATGTTAGGAAATAAGCGTAACATGGCACCTTTAATTGAAGTCATGAGTCATACAGGCAATGCCCTCCAATCAATGCAGGTACATTAGACCCATTATCATCCTTATATTAGATCAAAACATTTTTGACCTGACATTGAAATAGGCAGCTCAGGCATAGGTTTTGAATCTGCCCAACCTCAACATTAAACCACAGCCTCTTTAGCATATGAGTATTTTACTTCCCCAACTTTCCAAGCTAAACTGTATACTGTACATGATGCTTATTTGCCACAGTAATAAAAGGATATAGTAATGTTTTATTGACCCATAAGGCAGTCGTCTACAGATCGACTCTGAATGCGTTAATTCAAAATGTTCAGTCTTTGAAATTTGGCAGGAGACATCCAAATAAAACCCAGAGCTCTGCAGCTTTCTTATTACACTGCTCATTTTGTCAACATATGGAGGGGACCATATGAGCAAGAACAAATGTTACCATGCAAAATACTGCGTGCTTTTTCTTTATTTTTGCATGTAGACTAGTCTAAATGACAAGGAACTGGGTCATGCTAGATTACGGTAATTGCCACAATGATTTATTTACTGCCAAAATTGAAGTTGTGTAAACCTTAATTATAAGTAACACCAATAATAAGAGGGGTTTATATAGTCAAACATCAATGCTGCTTGCAATCACAGCTTTAACATTTTCATGCCATGCAAGGGACTATTTTCTTTGTGCTGCTGTTGTGAGGTCACAAATCATATATATATATATATATATATTACATATTTTATATTCACTGATGTGCTCAAAACAAGTACATGAATGAAAATGTATGAAGCATGAGTTGCTGTTGGGCATCTGCAATCACTACTTTCTTATACAGGATGCATGAGAGGACTGAACTAAATAATACAGATTGCAGTTATATTTTCACTTAATAGGTTTTGATTAACAGTGTTTAATTGAAAATGCAAAGCAAAGTGAATTATAACTCCACAGTCCAGTTCAAACATTATTTCAATCTGATTTATTATTATTTTTTTGCATAAACATACTGAAAGAAGATAAATTAACAGCAGGCTTCAATGAAACTGTATAAACTTAAAGCATACATAAAAGATTTCACTGTTTTGTATTCACTTCACAGTTTACATAAAAGTATTTTGCCTGCATTTTCTATGTATACAAGGCAGCATACGATTTTTGTCACTGGCGAGCAGCATTTTAAAGAATTTCCTGGAATAAATATTTAAAAGGTGATGTGTCATTTTATTACATTGTTAATTGTAACTTCCTGAATGAACTCAGGATGAATGAAAAAGTACAAATAATGTTTCCTAATGCATATATGCCCACACTTCTTTATAGCCACCATAAACCACCTACCAGAACTGCTGAATTATAGGAACCTTTAGTCCCTGTTTTGATTTGCTATTGTTTAGTATCCTGTGTATCACTACGAGACGATGCAAACACACACACACACAAAGTCTCTGGCCTCCTCTCTCATTTGTAAACTGTTCTTTTATTATTGCAGAAGGCAAAGAGCAACGTCCTGTTTCCAGAACCCACCCAAACACAGGACCACACGGGTTGGGCCATGACAGAACTGGAAAAGATGCAACATTTCTAATTGAAAGCCCAGATATTTTTAATTTAATAATGTGTAAAACCACCGCTGTTGACCTTATATCGACTTGACTGTTCTGATATATGAAACAGCTGAATGAATTCAATTGGGAGACATAAAACTAGTGTTGAATTTAATTGAAGTATTTAAGAACTTTTTTTTTAATAGCAGATTGCATATGTAGGAATGAAAATACTGCTACTTCAGTTCTTGAGGTCAAAATATATCTGCTGTGTTCTTTCTACATCTAATTTTAAAGCGTTTATGATAAGATAATCATCTTGAGCACAGTTAGCATGCTAGTTGTTGTTAGCTTTACTGTGATGGCAAAACTTCGCTTTGGTCTCTGAAAGTTTTGAAAAGTGCTTTATAAACTCACCAGTGTGAATAAATGGGACGCTTGGAATGTTTAAGGCAAGTGAGGAACATCTCTGGACGACTGCCAACTGTTTAAAAAGAAAGAAGTATTGGTATGATAATGATTATGACTATTTGACATTGAATTTACTCTTTGGATTGTTTGGGGAAGTTTATAATAGCATTTTGTTGGTCTGCATGTTGTGCTAAGAAAGTTCTATTTAGGTTAGCCCCCTAAGGAAATACATTTATAGCAACAATAAAAATGACACTTCCAACCCAGTGATAAATGATTCCCGGAAGTGATTTTGACAAATAAATAGCAGGAAGCTAAAGGAAATAAGACAACCTTTTCCCTCACAAACCCCTTGTCAGTGGTGGAGTTGTGAGCTGTAAACAGGGTTAGTCTTTATTTTTCCTGCATGCTCCTCTGTCGTGTAACAATAACACTGAGTCACTTAAGCTAATATAACCTTTGATGAAAATGGCATCTTTGCTTTCTGAAAAAGAGCTCATTATTAAGACCATCCTTCAAAAAACATACTTTGACTGAAAGGATTGACATGGGTGATTCAAAAAACTGACACAGATCTATGTATTGTTTGGAAACCATGCAGTTATCTCAGATAGTCAGACGTCCATCTGACAGAACAACAACAGATGTTAACTATGTTCACTGAAATGCACAAGGTTTTCTTATTCCCAGTTGGTAATGAACTTAAGGACAAAATCTTCTTTTGCTACTATATTACTTTTAGACACAAATGTATAAGCTTATAATCAATAAATTAATATTGAATTAAATCACTTAAAGGAGTGTAATTTTCTTAAATTTCATATGACATTTCATGCCCCCAGATACAAGGTACACAGGTTCAAATGACATATTGCTTTTACATATAATTGTAATGCATATTCTTGACTTATTCTTGATTACAAAAACACTGGACATGCTAACCCGCCTCAGCACCTGCAGCCAGTCATAAAGCAGTGAGTGACTTGGTCTGTCCACGTCCTCTACTGAAATGAGAAAAACATGCATGTGCATGTCGATTAAAATACAGACAATAGTGATTCACTTGTGACTGGTTTGTTCATTTTTACACTACTAGAGTGCAGACTACACTCTTTACACAATCACTTTACTTATCCACAAATATGAATACAATTCTTACATAAAGTAATTTATATTTTTTAGAAAAAAAAAAAATAATAATAAAAAAAAAAAAAAAAAAAAAAAAAAAAAAATATATATATATATATAGGTGGACTATTTAACATTTTACTTATTTCACTTAAGTATATTGCTGCTTTGTGTGGAAATAAAGAGCAGATGTATGAGCAGAAATATCTGATAAATGAATTAAAGACTCGCTTCTGATGCTTCAACACACTCTACAAATGTCCAAGTCAACATCGTCGATTATGTCAACGAATCGTTGCAGCTCTACTATAAATCATCATTCAGTCACATCAATCTGGGATGGCTCTCGCTGAAAGCCATCAGAAAATGTGGTGCCTCATGACGACGCACTATTTGAACCTGATTGGTCAAAGCATCACAACAGCAAAGAAAAAAAAAAAGAAAACTGTTGAGAAAAAAGCACAGGCATCTGTGCATAAATGCACAAAGCTTTACTTTCTGCATGTTTTTAACAAACAAAATAGTATTACAAAATAGTATTTTTGCTAATATAGGTAGAAGTTTGTCTGTTGCTTCACCTTTGGCTTCCACACAAACCTCAATACTGTGCTGCAACTGGTCTACACGGTCACTTGGAAGGCTTTAAAGATGGATTCCTGTGACAAATATCACGAGAATCCACCTCGCAGTTCAAGGTTTATATAGTTTCATACAACCGAGCTAAACTCTCTAATATAATTGTGGGACAAATTTCTGTTTCTCATCATAATTGCATCTACTGTGACACTCACACTATATGAACAACGGGGCAGTTCTTCACTCCAACAAATTTTGCATTTTGATGTTTGTCAATGTATCTTGCTTTAAATATTTATGCACAAAAGCAACAGTTTCATATGATAATACCCAGATATCTGTATACTTATCATGCATGCATCCTGATTTGAGATTGCAGCTCGCTCCCTGTGTGTGTTGACATAAGCCATCACGGATCTCGGGCGTTCGTCCCACACCTGCACTATTCTCCTCCCTCCTCTCACAGCTCACCCTCCTTCTCCCTCCTCTTCCACCTCTCCCCCCTCTCCCCCATGCCGGCACATCAATAGGAAATCGATGAGTGTCTGCGGAGAGAGGGGCTCAGGGTGGCAGCGGCAAAACTATTGCTCCACCTGCTGAATGGACCGTGCCTGGAATACCAAATAGTGGGTAAAAGGCACCGTGACGGGAGCAGGACAGACAAGAAGAGGGAAGAGAGGGAGAAGAAGGAGAGAGCTTATTGACTGAGGAGGATATACTGTACAAGGAGGAGAGATTATCTGCTCCTTTCTCTCTGAAGGCTTCTCACATCTCCAAATCTTTGCGCGGCTGTTTGTCTTTCTGTCCCTACACTCTCTGTCCATCCACAGTCAATGGGGGATATCGCCGACGGGATTGCAGTGATCCTCAAATGATACTCTCTCCCTTTCACTCTCTCACTGCGCCTCCAGCTCTGCAAACAAAAAGTGAATGCAATGAAGCTCGGAACCCAGGTAGAAAGATAAGAAAAACATTGCAAAAATGACTGAGATAAAGTGGGCCGGGACGGGGACGGCGTTGTGAGCATTATGTGAAGTTGGTGAAAATGGGGGTCATGGAATGTACGCTCGGACAAGGACAAGATAAGATGAAAAACAGATAGTGTGGAAAGAAGAGAGAAGAATGGATGGGTGAAGGTCAAGAGCGAAAGGACAGAGGGAGGAATAATACAGAGATCTGAAGAAGCAGACTCTTTCAACAAGATAAGGCAGTGTTTAGGCAGCTGTATGAGCATCCAACTATTAGCTTAAAACACACACAGACTCCCTTGTGTATTCTGTGTTTGCTAACTTGTGTATAAATTGAGACTGAATCTGCAAACTTGAGAGAAGTGATAAATCCGTTTCACTGATGCCTGATTGTGTATATAAAGTTCTCTGAATTGTTTGCCTCTCAAATAGGCGAGTTTCAGCTGATGTCATTGTTATTAAAAGCCCGCGTTGCATGCTGGGAAATATTTTGGTCGGAGGCAAGAAACACAGATAGTGGTCAAACACAGTGCGTAACCTCGCGTATTTATCCCCGATAATGGTAAATTCCTGCTGCATTATCGGATGCACAAATAGAAGCACGGAAGAAGGAAAATGTCTTTTTCGTATTCTGAGTGAAAAGAACCGCTAACGGTGAATTAAACGGCTTTCAAACATTCGCAGAGCAAACGTAGAAGATCCTAACAAACCGTGGACTCCAACAAGTTCAACAACACATCGAGACTCTTGGAGGTTTTCATCTTTTCTGCTGTGAATGACCCAGGAGTTTCCACCAAGTCATTGTGGATATCACCCAAGTGAATATTTGACCAGGTAGTTGGCGATTCTGACCAGAAATTTGGTTTGGTCCACCTTTTGTAGGGGTTGAAAAGGGTGATTTGGCGTCCGTCATGTTGAATTAGTGTTTCTTGCCACCGAACAAAATAATTCCCAGCATGCAACGCGCGCTTTTTTCAACAATGAAACTCGCCTATATGGGAAAGGATTTTGCTCAGGAAAGTGACAGGACCCATATTGTTATCAAATTGTTTTAGTTTTTTGTTTGTTTGTTTTGTTTTTTTCCTCAACTGTTAACACAAACCCTGTGTGTTAATGTTAAAAAACTCTGTTCCATCTTGTTATGTCATCAGTGATGCCACTAATGCCTTACTTAGTAACGCGTTACTATAATCCGACTATTTTTTTCAGTAACGAGTAGTCTAACGCAGTGCTATTTCCAAACCAGTAGTCAGATTGAAGTTACTTATCTAATACACTGTGCATTACTATTTTTGCGTTTTAGGTTATTTATTTATTTATCTTTATTTTTTGGCGACGTGGGATATGTACGGAAGCCGAGAGGGGTCACAACAAACGCAAACGCCGCATCAAATACAAATGCGACAACACAACAAAAAGCCACAACACACCAAAAAAAGCCACAACGGAAATGACCGCGGGACTCTATTTTAATGCAAACGCCACAACAAATACAAACGCCACAACATAAATGCAAATGCCGCAACACATTAAAAAGTCACAACACATCAAAAAGCCACAACGGAAGTGACCGCGGGACTCTATTTTTCAATGGACCGATCAAGCGGCAAGTGAAGAAGAAGAACTACAACGTGAAAAGTAAAGGAACGGAGAAGTTGGAAACATAAGTAAAAGTAATTTATTTTTTTATCATTATTCATTTCATGTTGTAGTTCTTCTTCTTCACTTGCCGCTTGATCGGTCTGTTGGAAAATAGAATCCTGCGGTCACTTCCGTTGTGGCTTTTTAATGTGTTGTGGCTTTTTAATGTGTTGCGGCATTTGCGTTTGTGTTGTGGCGTTTGTATTTGTTGCGGTGTTTGCATTAAAAATAGAGTTCCGTGGTCATTTCCGTTTGGCTTTTTTTTTGGTGTGTTGTGGCTTTTTTGGTGTGTTGTGGCTTTTTTTGGTGTGTTGTGGCTTTTTGGTGTGTTGTGGCTTTTTGTTGTGTTGTAGCATTTGTATTTGTTGCGGCTTTGCGTTTGTTGTGACCCCTCTCGGCTTCCGTAGATATGTGACCCCAAAGATCATATAAATTGCCTCTAGTGACACGTTTCCTATGATGTTACGTCATCTCCGCTCTGCCACGAGTCAGATGTAAACAATGGAGGGAGAGAGGTACACCTTTTGCAGCTGGAAATACAAACATTTCGATTTTAGACCTTTATGTTGCCATCCCATTTCAGCTAAGGATGGCAACATAAAGGTCTGTTGTTCACTCTGTGTTGGCGACAAAGTGCTGTCTGCTTTCAAGAATACAACATCAAACCTAAAGAAACATCTAAAGACACAGCATAGCACAACCACGTTAACAGAGCAGGTCCCGCCCGGTGCGAAGAAAACAGTAACGTAAAGTAACTTGTAATCTAAGTTAGAAGTAATCAGTAGTCAGATTACTATTTCAAAGTAACTATGGCAACACGGGATGTCATACAAGAAGTGGAAATTAGGTGTTTTTGTTTTTTTTACTCCATACACTTTCACTATAATTATTTTCAGCTCTAGAACTGCCAATCTCTACTGAACTGAAGGTAAAATGGAGCTGTTAACTTGAAAACTATCGCTTCATGACATCACAAGGTGGAACAGAGCATTTTGAGCTTATTCAAATGAAATTCTTCTCCAGCTCCACCATTCTGTATCATAAAGCTCACAAGAGTTTATTTTGCATATTATAGGACCTCTGAGTAGCAAATGTGATAGGTTAGAATGGTAGTATATGCCCCTCATGTTATGCTCTGTGCCCAGTTGCAGTGATACAATTCATGTTAATAAGTTAAAAACAGTAAAAAGGTTTGTAATAAATATAAATTTAAATAAGCCTTAAAAACAGTTAAAAAAGAGTTAAAAGTTTATTAAAACGTTTATTTTAGTTTATTTTTCAGTAGCATCCATCACATCTGTGATCGATTGATTAGCCTGGGATTCGCTGATCTGGTGATTGGTAATGCCTTCGTGCACCACTTGGGGGATTTCGCGCTCCTTCTCTTCATTGTATTAAACTTGTGCATGAAGGAAGCAGTGAGAATCACTCAAGTGGTTCTTTTGTTGTCAGGTGGGATTAACCAAATGTTTTGTGTTTGTTGTGTGTACATTGTTAAAACAATAATATGTTGATATAGGAGAATGTTTTATTGTTAGCTAAATGTTCGAGGGCTTTGTTTTTACATTAATAAGACCAGACGTTTTTTGCATTGTGAGAGAGTGTCTGCCATTTTGTGTTCACACAGGCTTATGAGCCTCATGTAAAATGCTGTTGTTGATTATTGTATTAAACTTGTGCATGAAGGAAGCAGTGAGAAATCACTCAAGTGGTTCTTTTGTTTTCAGAGGCACAGTACAACATACCTCTACTACAGGAGTACAACACAAACACCACCTTGAGAATGCCTTATCTCATCGGAGAAGTTACGCAGGGTTGGACATGGTCGGCACTTTGATGGGAGCTCCTTGGGAATACCAGAATGGGGTGGAGGTGGTCTACTGTTTCTGTGTCCTTAGGCAAGACAATACACCAGCCCTGCATAGTATGAATGTGGTTGGTAGTATCTTCCCACCACCAAAAATGGGATGATTGAAAACTGCATGTAAAGTACTTAAGGAGTCACTTAGGGAGATGTGCTATATAAATCCAACATGTTATCATCCTTATTATTATTGCAAATCCAACATTACTTCTAACAGCGCAAAGATAAAGTAGCAGTGATGAGACAGTGCGCTGTTTCCATATTATTACCCCATTTTCCTCTGAACTTGCAGTTGGCCCAAGTTTTAATTTGTTTTTTTCTTTTTTTTTCCAGAATTCTCCACAGAGGCGAGCAGGGTCGGGAGGATAAGCCGAGCAAGCATATCAATTGGCTTCATGACATTAATGACGAGAAAAGAGAAAAAGCCTGGAGAGCTCTAATGTAGCGTCACTGTTCAACTGTAATGACACAAACTTAGCTGCTAAAACAAGCTTGCTGTATGGTAATGACTTAAGTTTGATGGAGACAGATGTAAACTTGATATCACTTAGGGGAGTGCAGGGAAACAGGGAGATTTCTCTAAACTATTTCCCCATTTTTGTGATATGAGCCTGGGCGATGTGCTTCAGCTCTCCAGACATCAAGGGGATAAAGTTTGGCTCAGGAACTTGAAAGAACATCAAATTATGAGCCGCTGCTTTTGATGTGGTTTACCGATGCAAAGGATGTACTGTAGGTATTCACACATGCTTTACAACAGTATTCAAAAAGGTTTGTGTTGTTTTAGATTAAGACAAATAGTAAATGAATAATCGTAAAGCGTTCTTAACTCTGTTTAGGCGTGTCACAAGAACGCGTTTTGAAGCATGATGCATTTCTACAGAGAAATGTTGAGGGAGAGATACTTTACAGTATTGATCCCAAGGGAAATTCAAGTTTTGGTGCAGCAACATTTCCACTGCGCTTCTTCTCAGTGGTCTTTGTGTCTCAGGGCAGTTTAACAGGAGGACTGGTCAGGTACGGTCAGCAGATCTGTGTCAGGGCAGTTTGTCCTGCAGCATCGCAGCAGTGTCCAGTGGGAACCAGGTGAACACAACAGGAAAGGCTTCACTCTTACTCTGCTTCGGTGTGATGGTTGGTGATGAAATGGTCCAGTCCCTCTGGAAGGTCTTGGAGTATTTTGATAAGTGGCCAAATTGAACCCACTTTATGCCAGTTTCAAAGTGCATCTTTAAAGTATAACTACAAACTATTTCAAAATACAATCTCAGAAATTTCTACTTGTCTTCCACTAATAATTGATTGTCTACTAAAACTATAACCAGTGTTGGGAAGGTGACTTTTAAAATGTATTCCCCTACAGATTACAGATTACATACCCCAAAATGTAGTTTGTAACGTAATCCATTAAATTACTTAAAGTGAGTAACGTAATCTGAATACTTTGGATTACTTGATTTGTTGTAGAGAAGAAAAGACGAGGAAATCTTCACATAAGATGTTGTGTCTGATAAAAGACAATAAAAAGACCAGACTTTACTTAACCATATTAAAATATTATTGATAGAAGAAGAGGAGACACGTCCGCGCAGCATGATTTAGTCCTGTTAAATCCTGTTTTATACCTGGTTTTAGACTTGGTTTAGACTTGGTTTTAGTCCTGGTTTAGACCTGGTTTTAGTCCTGCTTTAGTCCAGCTTTAGTCCTGGTTTAGATCTAGTTTAGACCTATTTTAGACTTGGTTTTAGTCCTGGTTTAGACCTGGTTTTAGACCTGGTTTAGACCTGGTTTAGTGTCCGGCAATGAGTGGAATTACCAAACAAACAAAAAACAAACAAACAAAAAAAAGGTAATAGACTAAAATGTGAAAACAGGGAAATACCACCGTGTAATCCATTTATTTCAACAAAGTAACTTTAATCCAATTACCACTCGCTGAAACAGTAACTGTAACTGAATACAGTTACTCATAATTTGTACTCTGATTACGTAACTCCGGTACATGTAATCTGTTACTCCCCAACACTGACTATTACAGTATCTCCAGCCAGGCCTGTCGACAGAAATTTGGGGGCCCGGGACAAGAAACCTTACATTGGCCCTGCTCTAATATGCATAATAAGAAGAGGGTCCAGTTCTGGGCCCTTAATATCCTGGGTCCCGGAAAAAGAGACCCCCCCATCTACTGCCCTGTCTCTGGTTAACAAGCATGAAGTGAAGTTAGCATGTTAAGCAAGTTGATACTTTTATTAGAATAGCACTGAGGCCCTTACGATCGGTCTGTACCAGTTCAGTCCTGCTCACACTCCACCACACCTGCTGACCACGCGTTTACACTTCTCACTTTTAGCCCACAACATCTCTCAATAATTTACAGCTCCAACTTAACAAGACCAGGCCAATGAGAAGCTTAACCTCCTGGCTCTGCACAGCCCACTCAGCACTTTAAAATCCATTAAGGACCATGGCTAATATCAGGTGTACATGCAGTCTTTCTTCAGCATGGCGCATTAGTAGATATTTGTTGGAAACTATAATTGCTCAGTTATTTCTTTGAATTGTAGTACAGGAACAACCAACAGGAACTTGACCATAGTGAATGTCTTATGTAGTTTGTTGACTACACAATTACCTTCTCTAACACGTACACCTCAAAAAAAGTTTGACAGCTGAGTAGGCAGTGATGGAAAGAATACTTGTATGAAAATGTATTTATAGAATACTGAATACCTACCTGCATTACAATGTATTTTTTGATGTATTCAGATACATGGTCCAGTCAGAGTTCTGTATACTGAATACTTAGAATCAGTGTTGGGAAGGTGACTTTTAAAATGTATTCCCTTACAGATTATAGATTACATCCCCCACAATGTAGTTTGTAACGTAATCCATTAAATTACTTAAAGTGAGTAAAGTAATCTGAATACTTTGGATTACTTGATATTGTCATGCTTTTTAAAACGACATGAATGTATCAACCACATCCTGAAAATTCTTGTTTGTTCTCTTCAAATTGTCTGTTGAGCCCAAGTCTCCATGAACAGACAATTGTTTACTGTAGAAAAGCAAAAACGAGGATCTGAACATAAGAAGTTTTGTTTTATCTGATAAAAGAAAATAAAAAGCCCAGTCTTTACTTAACCATATTAAAAATATTATTGATAGAGAAATTATTTTTATATGAGATCACTGCTGCTTTAAATTATGTTCACTCTACCTGGTTTAGTCCTGGTTTAGTCCCGGTTTAGTCCTGGTTTAGTCCTGGTTTAGTCCTGCTTTTAGACTTGGTTTAGACCTGGTTTAGTCCTGCTTTTAGACTTGGTTTAGTCCTGGTTTAGTCCTGCTTTTAGACTTGGTTTAGTCCTGGTTTAGTCCTGCTTTTAGACTTGGTTTAGACCTGGTTTAGTCCTGGTTTAGTCCTGCTTTTAGACTTGGTTTAGACCTGGTTTAGTCCTGGTTTAGTCCTGCTTTTAGACTTGGTTTAGTCCTGGTTTAGTCCTGCTTTTAGACTTTGTTTAGTCCTGGTTTAGTCCTGCTTTTAGACTTGGTTTAGACCTGGTTTAGTCCTGGTTTAGTCCTGTTTAGACCTGGTTTAGTCCTGGTTTAGACCTGGTTTAGTTCTGGTTTTAGTCCTGGTTTAGCCCAAAATGTGAAAACAGGAAAATACCACCCTGTAATCTATTTATTTCAACAAAGTAACTGTAATCCAATTACCACTCATGTAACTGTAACTGAATACAGTTACTCATAATTTGTACTCTGATTACGTAACTCCGGTACATGTAATCTGTTACTCCCCAACACTGCTTAAAATACACAGTTACATTACATGTATAGTGTAAAAACGTGACAGCTTTATGTTTGTTTCACAGTTTCTTATGTGTTTCCATCAATGATAAAATAAGTTAAAATCACACATGCGTTCACCACAAAAGCAGTATTTTTATTTCTCACTGATTCTGGGCAAATTGAAGACTAAATAGCATCATCAAATATCAACACTGTGTTCGTTTGATTTTAGAATAGTAACTATTCTTCATTAGCCTGATTCACCAGCCTGTTTCACTTCGGAGAAACCATCTGACCTTGCAGTGGTAGAATTCATTCGTGCGACAGTGGGAGGATACTTTTTATTTTTTAACCAATCGCTGCTATTTGGTAGTCACATATGTAATGCTCTGCTAACAGGGCTAACTGGTATATTAAGCTTTTCCCAAATCCTGTAGGAAGAAGGGTTATAACGTCTTTTCCCTTGATGAAATTCACCAAACATTCTCTTTGTTCCAGTTTTAAATCATCGATCTCGGGACTCGTTGACAACAAAGAATGTGTGGCTCTTCGCTGATTGGTTGGTGCCCGAACTCGCACTTACAGGGTTTTTGCGAACAGCCTAGTGTATTCTGATTCCTGACCTAGTCGCTGGAGAGAAATGAAATTGAGCAGAGGCACTAGGTGGCGCCAACCTGGCTAATTCTTTATACCACCAAATGAAACAGTAACTGTTCTTGAGTCCAGTTACTTAAAATGTGTAATATGAATATGTATTTTTGATACATGTATTCAGTTTCCCAACACTGTGAGTAGGTTATTAAGGACTAGTAAATATGAATTTAATCAAAATAAATAAATAAATTAGTAAGTGGTATGAACATCTTGCTAGTAAGTGGACCTCCTCACGGGCTTGATCAACCCAGGTTTAAAGTAGTCTTTCATATAAAAAAGGAAATTGCTTATTTTTGGTTGGTCATGATGTTTTTCAGCAACTATGTGCATTAAAAACATAAAAAAATATACAAATCAGTAAGTTCTGCACAACATTTCTTGAAGGTTAGAAAGAATGAATGAATGAAGAGAAGGGGTATTATCGCTCTCTTTGGACAGACTCTTGCCGTCTTTGTGGTTGGCCTATACCTGCCTCTGCTCTAAATGTGGAAACCTTGATGGACAGGTTTGTGGAGCCTTGGACTGCAGCTGCCTCCCACACACATCTACTTGAAGTTGACACCCAATACTCAGAGCATGCTTCAGTTTGCCTCTCTTTACTCAAAATGAATCACGATCATTTTCATTTGACTAACTCAAGTGGCCTGTTTGGATAGATTTGCCTCCTTAACAAGCAAAGCAAGAATTAACAACACAATATGGTCAAGTGATTTTACTCAGCCAATTCCAATATTATTTTTTGGATCTAAAAATACAAAACAGACAAACAAGAGAAAGCACATGTTGGTCAATGTAATAAATGCTGCAATTTAACCTATAACAATATGGCAATATCACTCAGTGTGAAGTCCAGAAATCTTAAAGGGCCTATATTATCCTCTTTTCTGATCTATTGTTACGTTGTTTCCTCGTCAAAAACATAACCAGAGTTATGTTATGTTTTATTCATACATGTTTATTTCACAAATCCTGTATATTTAGCCTGGGTTCTTCTCTCAGACAGAAAACAGTCAAACATTGTGAATATATATAATATATATATATATATATATATATATATATATATATATATATATATATATATATATATATATATATATATATATATATATATATATATTGGGCTAGTTGCTTAAAATCAATCTGTAAACTGCTGGTGTACATTCAAACCCCTTGGTCTGAGAAGTTACACAGTTTCCACTGCAAATCTATAGCGACTAGTATAATAAATGAATGTTATAGTTAATGCTGGATTGCTTTTCTGAATAAATATTTTAATTTAGAACGGGCAAGAAGAGTAATCTCCTGTGGCTGGGTTGATGATGGGTGAACAGAGCAAGATTAATTTGTGCAAAAATAGACAATATGAGGCTGTAATAGCACTCCATTGTTGCTCTGCAAGTGACATCATCTGTATTATGGCTATAGTTGCAGGTTTCTGTTCTCCTGCCTCTTTTTCTGGCTCTGTCACATTTCCTCACAATAATTAGAGGACTAATGAAGGGTTCTGCTCCTCTCCACTGTCTCTCTTCTTCTCTGTCCTCGTGCTGCACCCTCTGAAGATGGATCTGCTTGGGCTATAAGACTTTCTTTTTCAGATTAAGTGAGAGGCGTCTTAAAATGTGAAAAACAAACCTAATTCATTTTGATTGCAATGATCCAAAGTTAATACTCACTTACCCTATGCATTCTGAGCATCCTAATTATTCACTGCAATAAGTTTATACGCACTTCTTGTTTGTCATGGTAATGGCAGCAAAAACTAGCATGCTAACAGTGCACGGTTATCAGACAATAAAAAAAGATTTATAATTAGATGCAGATGGTTCACAGATGATTTATTATGACCTCAAGAGCTGCTTACACAACAGAGCTGTACTGCGATAAGACACAGTTTACATAGTTAAACTGGAAAAAAAAAAAAAAAAATCTTACTAGGTTGTGTTTGGCTTTGCTAAAATCCAACAATGTTCAGAGGACTTGTATAAAAGGTCCACTGTGTAACTTCTCTGGTGGAAGGTCCGCCACCTGCTGGTCTACATGGAGATATTACTGTTTTGCCTTGACTATTTTACAGTATGAAAAATGGAGGCAGGTTAAAGGTTGTATAGAGGATCTTCCAAAGAGCGAGAAATCCAGTTTGTCCTTTTCAAATGTTGCGCATGCTCCCACAGCTCCCTATGTAGAAACGCCTCCTCCCGCCTCCTCCTTACGCCACAAACAGGTTTGTTTCTAGAAAACGAGTACTCATCGCTGCACATTGTAAACAACTAACTACAGTGTTGGTTAGGCAAGGTGGAGAAGTGAGGAGCGGGGGGAGCGGTGTGCGGAGAAGAAGTGAGGAGCAGGGAGAAGAGCGGAACGGTCATCATAATTACAAGGTTACTGTATCTCTATAATCTATCATTGACAATTTGAAACAAAAAACAATCCTCCATACAACCTTTAATACTCAGATCTATTTTTAAGGTGGTTTTGAGCTATAAACATATGTAATTGAACAAATGCACAGGAGATATGTTTAATGCTCTACTGTGGAACATTCAAGGCAAAGGAATAACATCTCCATGGAGACAAGCGAGTAGCAGATGCTCCATTTTATAAAGTACACACTGCACCTTTAAGTAAATACGTAATGTTCAAGTCTTGATGTTAAAAGCAAATGATTAGGTCTGATTATAACCATATGCGTGCACAGCTCCACCTTATCAGCTGCAGCAAGGGCAGGTGCAGTGTGAAGTAACAGAACAAAATGTAATTAAATTCTGTCTCGTTTTAAGTGGGTTAAAAAAGTTAACAAGACCAAATGTTCAATCGTGAGTGCAAAATAGTGCTCATATGGTGCCATGAAAATGAGGACAGTAATGTGTGCCCTCTGTTGCAATAAACCAGCCTGGTGCATAAAACTATGTGAGGGGCTGTGAGCGTGCAAAAACTGGGGTTCATGGGCGTTTTAAAATGTTATGCAGCGTTGGAGATTTGCCGATCTTGTCAAGCAACCATGAGCAGAGGTGCAAGCGGCTAGGTAAATACTTGATGTCTTGAAGAATGAAATATGCTGTTAGATTTGGAGCAAGTTTTCAGAGTGTGTATTGCAGAAACAATAATGATTTGACCGCACAGAGTCAGAGCAAATAAGTTGTTTGATTCACATATGTTTAACACACAAATCCTGCATATCGAGTTCTTCTCTCAAACTCTCTGTTCCATCTAAATCAGCCTCTACTGAAAAAAGGTAAAATGTAGCTGTTAACTTGAAAACTAGGACTTCATGACAGCACAAGGTTGAACAGAGCATTTTGATCTTTGAGATGTAGATGGAGTAATAACCCAGCATTGCTCAAACATATGTGAATGAACCTAAACACAGGCCCAGGTATGTGTTTGATTCTAATATGGTTAAAAGCTCACAAGTCAGTTTTGTGTAATATAGGACCTATAACTTGATCCTCATGCTAGGGTAGCCTATAGGTGGACTTTTGGTTCATTGATTTGAGGCTTAGACCTTTTTGACCTGGATGACATATATGGGCTCGGTCAAGCAGAAGTAAACAACAAGGCCAAAAATTCAAGTTAATGCATCTGATATAAAAATGTATTGAACAGATACATATGTACTCTAGTTTATGAAACTGTTGACCTTTTTTCTGTACCATTTTTGGTCCTAAAGTTCCATATGTTTTAAACAGACCATGTATGAAACATGGAACAAAAATTATTTCCCAAATTTCAAAGACCTGAAAATCATGTAAATAAATGGATGTATCTCATCATATCTTGTGTTATTCCATCTTTGAACTGTTGATGAAGGTACATGATTTTTCCCAAAAAATTATTTGAAATGATAAAAAAAATTGCTTGGAAGGACTGACATATTTTATAGAAATAGTTTCCTTTCATTTTGAAGTAATATTAAAGTATTCGGAAGAAAAAAGTTGACAAATGATGTAAAATCCTGCACCTTCTATTTGCTTACACAATTTTCCCTCCGTTACTTTTCCCTCCGTTACCATGACCTTTCTTCATAAAAAATCTCATGACTCAAAAAGTAAGAAGTTTTTCAACCTAATCTTGTACCATATGGTAAAAACTATATGAAGCAAATATTCAAACCAGTTTGTTAAGGATATGTAAGTGAGAACCAAGAGTTATCACTGTTTGGATTTATTGCCCAAAAAGTGCTGCACATTTCATTCCCTCCGTTACTGACATGAGTTTTTAAAATTTTTTGTCAACAACTTGAAAGAATATCACAGGTTTAACTTTACCCTGTTGGAGTGTAACTCTTTCCTACATTCTGATACTTTACTTATTTCAATAGTCCCTCTAGTTTCTGAATAAGAGACATTTGAATGTAAAAAATCTGCCCCTGTTTCCCTCCGTTACTGCTTGACTGGACCCATTTATATTCCTGCAATACTTAAGTGTGTTCAAATCTGATGTACCTTGTACTTTTCTTGTGGCCTCGTTTTGTCTTGCCTTTACTTCTCTTCACAATCCTCTTCTGAAACTTCTCTCTGTACATCTCACTCACGGTGGAGGACAGTCACATTGTCAGGCTCAGCTTCCTGGTGAGCTGGGAACATCTCCTCACACCAATATGTCACTGTGATGGTAGTGGGAAGGCTCCGGCATCTGACAGAAAGTACAGAACTCTGAAAAAATAATGCCACATAGAAGCACTAGGGAGACAAAAGACAAAGTTAAGAACCAACAAAGAAAAAAAAAAAATTGTGATGTAGAGCTTTTGTTGAAACAAAAAGACTTCAACCTGCACTGGGGCAGACTAAAACAGTGGTGGCTGCCATTCTGCACCAAAGTGTTCATCCTCAACCAGCAGCATAATGCAATTTTTACACACTGTCACTCAGACATGCACAATAATTGCATTCTCTAGGCTATTGCTGGGTTTCAGATGCCAACACAACTTTCTATAGGCCAATAATATTTAATACAGATGGGGCAAGTAAAATGTAAATTGTATATTGTTAGATTTTTGTTGTTTGAGTTCCCAGGTGTTATAGTTTGGCAATGCACGGCTCCAGTGGGTTTCACAGAGGCACTAAAAGATGCTGCCACTTTGACAAACTACAGTTATCGTCATACCTGCTCTTATTAAAGGATTATTGTTCACTGAAGGTCAAGGATGGATTTTACCCTCAAGTGTTAGTCAAGTTAAAACATAGTGAGAATGTAGTGGTGCCAAATAAAACAATTACTTCAAGTGTTTGACTGGCTCAGACTTCCCGACAGTAGTGAAGAATGATATCTCAAAGTTTAGTTTTTTTATTCCTTCTTTTTTGCGTTGGGGATGGGGTTTGCCTGAGGCTGTGAAGAAAGGGAATGCTACCAAATGATGTCCCCTGGAATTAATTTGAATTTCGCAGACATGCCGACAATAATGCATGTCTCTTATATAGAACACAAATTAGAGTTTCTCCTGCAGTGTGTCTGTAGACTGTTGTGGGCAGATAATTAAAAACATATTCAAATGAGGCAAAGATGGAAATACCGCACTGCACTAGAGTGAGTTCCACACACACACACACACACATACAAGCAGACACATGCACACACACATACCCCCCACACAGGAGCAGAGTGTGGAGGAATAGACAGGGGCCCAGATCCCAACAGACACTGATGTAATCACTGACCTTTGGATGTGTCCACATTTACATTTACACACAAGGTAGCCGGGAATTCATTTGCCTTTTTCGACAGGAGCAGAGGGGAAAAGAATAAGCCAGGGAACAACAAAAGTGGAAGATAGGCACCAGGGAGGGCTTCTTGAAAGAGCAAGTGAATGAAGAGATAGTCGGTGCATACGTTTATGTAAAAGTAATAATAATATATCAGATGGCTGAGATGTCTTTACTTACTACTGAAGATGTAGAGGTTCACTTTGACAGTGACAAAGCCGGTTTAGGAACGAGAACATCAGAGGGCTGCTCATAGAGGCACATTATCACTGTGGCAACCTGAAAAGGGAGACATTTAAAAATAAATATATATAAAAGACCAAGTTAATGTTCAAAATATACAGTCATACATTTTCATTGAGAAAGAAACTCAAGCTCAAATGCATCCTTATAGTCGACCCTCAATTCTCTAGCAATGAGCAAAGATTTCATTGCTGCCTTTTGTTTACAGATACAGACAGAGGTTGCTTATATAGGTCATGAGTTATGTGCTTAAATTTGGATTTATAAAGAGTGAAAAGGAGGGGGTCTCACCAGGGGAATAAATCAGTGTAGGAGCATCACTGCTTACATTTGCACCTCTACAACAACTTTGGTATGCATTTTCTGTTTCATTTAAATTTGGCCACAGTTTGTCTTCTTGTTTCTCTCAGACAATAGGTCAGATTATCTCGTTTTACAAATGTGATTGTGAGATCAAAAGGCTCACCTAATGCACTTCCAGTAGGAGGAGTAAAACTTCAAACGGAAAACTAATGCATTTAAATAACGTTGTACTGTGGGTTTTAAGAGAGTGTTGACATCTCTTCTTTTAATAACTCAACAGTTTTTGCTGCCATCATTCGTCTTTCTCTAAAGAAATGCTGGGCCTCCGACTGCTCCTGGCCTGTCAGCTGTGATTTACCGCACCATTATAGCACCAAGTCTAAAACACGGGCCTGATAACAAATGCATGGAACATCTGAATCTGCAGGTGTTTGCAATGGTGGCCCTGTGCACTTCTGCAGGAGGAGAATCAGACATACTTCTGCACATCATTTCTCTTCTTTTTTGACGATACAACAAATCTCTCTCGGCTCTTTCAAATTCCACTCAGGGGCATCCTTTTCCACCTCAATTTGCCAGTGTTTTTGTATTCCATGCCATCTGTTTGTACTGCAAGGAGAGTTTCTATTCTTCATCATATGATTAAGAGACACCCACACTTGACTTGAAAATAGCCTCCAAATGTCATACCAAACAGATTTGTGGATAAAAAGTCTGAAAAGATGTCAGGCAAGATGGGTGAGGTGACTTGCAATACGCCAATATGCACTAGTCAAAACTGGGATCTTTTTCTCAACACAGTTAAATGAGAGGCTACCCTGGTTGCAAGTTTATAGTGCTACAACAAACAGCGGGGAATATTGCAAGATGTTTCTCATATTTTGACCCAGACACAGTCCAGGTGTGTGGGACTACAACATAGGGCCTTTGTTGTGGGGAACTTGTGCTCCTGTAATGACTTCAGTGTGTCCAGGGCACTGCTCTCTACAGCCACCGATCGATAGCACAGGAGATGGCTCTGACAAGGTTCACTCACCAGGGTTAGGACAATCACAGCATTTTAGAAATCAGCTCGATTCTCTCTCTCGCTCCTCCAGAACCACACCGGGGCCTCAACTGTGACTCCATTCAGAACGCTCCTGTTATACAAGAGTTGCAAAATGGATTTAGTTTCTCATTCTGCTGCACAAATATCACCGTGTGTGTTTTGGGGTTGATCAATCCCAGTCATTTTTCTCATTCTACGAAATGAGCAAGATTAGTCATGTGGTGAAAAAGAACACAAGCATTTCAAATACTTCCCAAGGTTCTAAGTGAGCTGTTTCTATGTTATTTCATCTATTCAAAGCAATTATTATGTGTAACAAGTGTGTGTGTGTGTTTTTATTATAATTGAAAGTTCTATTCCTTACATGGTTTGAGTGCAGCTGTTCAAAAAGCATCACCTTACTGGAAAAAAAAAAAAAAAAGTATAATAATATGCATGCTTAAAGGTGCACTGTGTACCTTTTCTGATGGGGGGGGGGGTCCGCCACCTCCTTGGTCACATTTTGGTAAATGGTCACATTTTTCTATAGCGCTTTTCCACCTTTTCCACCTCCAAGCCACTCAAAGCTCTTTACAACAAGGAACCACTCACCCATTCACGCACACAATTATTTTAATTATTGACGGGGCAACAAGATGTTATGTTAAAAAATCAAAACAGGTATCATACTGATCACACAAATAGTTAATGTTTCAAATATATTTGTACAATGATGGGGTTAACTATAGCTGTAAGAAATCTGAGTAAATGGAATTGAACCACCAACCTTCAGATCGGTGGGTGAATGCTCTACCAACTGAGCTGCTGCTGCCCTCCTCCTTGTCTCCATGGAAATAATATTGGATTGCCTGGAATGTCCTCGTATAGGACATGTATTCATCTTGCATTTACTTACTAACATGGGTTTTTTTATTGACCTTGACTTGCATTCTTACCGTTTGTGCGCTCGCTTTTCCACCAATCGGACATGTAACTTGGTCAGTCATTAATGTGTAATTCCATACATTCCAGACAGCATCTCCGTGGAGAGAAACAGGTGACAGACCCTCAGCCAGAAAAGGTACACAGTGCATCTTTAAACTATAGCGTATTACAGCCTACAGAAATGTGCTCAAACTAAACATGAGTTCACCATAACTTAGTAGTTATGGTGAAATATTACCAAATGTTTGGTACACAACTTGTATTATTTGATTTGTTTCAGTGTTATAATTAATTTGTTCAGCACTCATTGCCAACAAAATAACTAAATAAATGGTGAGGTAATTATGTAAGTCTGCAGTGTACCCCCAGTCTCTCTCTCATTGTAGCATCTCTTCTCCTTGACTTCCAAGTTGAAACAGAAGGACATCGGTTGCATGTTAGTTACATAAGAATGACACCCCATGCTTGTCTTATGTAAGAAACAGATCATCCAGAGTGGACCAGATGAATTTCCCACTCTTCTTCCACATCACGCTTTACGCAGCAGGGAGCAGGTTCCCAGTGCCCAGACGCAGCCACTATCTCCTGGCGCATTCTCATTTGCCTCGTGTTATGTTGCTAGTTTTCCGTTTTTTTTATTATCAGGAGAAACCAGACAGATGGCTGTGACAATTGGCAGACAGACACACAGACTGATACAAAACAAATGTATGAGAGAGGAGAAGAAAAGGACGTAAATGGACAAAATGAAAGAGTAGTAAACACAGGGAGATGGACAGCAGTGTGAGAGCCTGAGATAAACCCAGTGGACATTGCCGCTTGGACCAAATCCCACACTCCCCGTAGTCCTTCTCGCTCATTCATTCCAGCCCTGGTCCTCCTCTAAGTCCCAGCAGCTATAGGCACAGGGACAAAGGGAGATTGTTTTATTTGCAGGGAGACCAAACAGTGGCAGTTTCATACATTGACTGATCTATGGGCTTTGGGAGACAATACTAGAGCAGCTTCAAACACAATAAACAGAATAAATGAATGTTTGCCATTGGACTGACTCTCAGAGAAAGAGTGCGAGGAGAGAGAGAAGAGTGTCTAGTTATATGAAAGTAAAGTGGACCTGTGGGACTGTGGCACATACTCAAAATACTGAATGCAATGAGAAATATCACCACTGTAATAAAAATGAATAAATAAACAAGTAATAGGTCTATTTGAATGGATATTTGAATATTTCTGCTACTCAAAAATAGTCTGTATATAAGCAATTGAGATTCAATTGGCTGAGCGTTTCAAAATTAGGACTCTCACCAAAGCAATAAACACTTTAAACAAAATACATCTTTTGAATAGTGAAAATTCCCATAATTACGTGCCACATTTTACGAGTGGGTGGAAAGTAGTTCTTTAAGATTTCAAATGTATAATGTTATTAAATAAAACTTGTTGGTAGATTACGAAAAGAAACATGTTTTGGTTAAAATGCATGGCGTGGCTTTAGTTTTGTACTGTACGTTACATTATTGGCTACCAAATGGAGCAACACTGCCCTCTGCTGATCGTTTTAATTATTGACAGGCAACAAGATGTTATGTTAAAAAATCAAAACAGGTATCATACTGATCACACAAATAGTTAATGTTTCAGATATATTTGTACAATGATGGGGTTAACTATAGCTGTAAGAAATCTGAGTAAATAAGGTGTTTTCTTTGGAATACTATGGCCTGGATTGAACAAGACCGAACTGAGACGTACTGTATCTTTAAGACTTCCCAGTTTCCTTGGTTACTACCAGGAAGTAACTCACAACAGTAGATTAGCGTGAAACAGTCTTGTTCTTTTGTTTTTTAGCACGTCCATCCTTGATATCTGCACACTCCTTAAAGTGCAAAGAGGTCAGTAATGAAATGTATGTAGCCTATTAAACTTTCCGGGCTCTAATTTGGAAAGATTGTTGCAAATAGCCCGGGAGAGCGACACTAGCTGTCCTTCAGGCTTTGTTCAGATTGAACTGTCGATTGTTTTGAATCACTTTTCGTTTCAGTATATTTAGTTTAGATCTCGGTTAAACTGTGCCGTGTTTGATGGAGGCAGTGTTGCTGTCCATGGTGCTAGTCACGAAGGACTGAGCGTTTTCTCCCTCTGTTCTTTCACTTGAATCTTGCGCAGTAGTCGATGCCTAATCTTAGACACATTGTTGTGTAAAAAGAAGTGCAAAAGAAAGCAGTCAAGCTAGACCTGATGAGAAGCTCCGGTCCAGATCCACAGTCTGCACTGCTGGTAGCAATATTAAAGGTGCACTGTAATATTTCTGCTATTGGGTACATCTGTACATTTGTTGTATCTCCGTGAAGATGCCATCGATCCTGTTAACAGTATAGCATTAAACTTCTGTCTTAAAATCTATCTTATGGAGTCAAGCAGGTGTCTCTTCCAGGCTATGTGACCCCGCGCACAATGAAAATAATGCATTGTATTTATGGGGTTAAAAATTAATTGAATAAAAGCAAGATGTAAATGTTTAATATCATACTGAGGACCATTCTGTATTCTGCAGGTATGGGCCACCCACTAAAAGCAGTGTGCACCTTTAAGTTATGATGAAAGTGCAAAACCCAGTTGTGTTGTTGATGTTCTCTACCTCAAGATGACTTTGCCGTTGCATCCACAATTGAGAACAATAGTTTACATTCAAGTTCTAGGATTTGATTATGTCATAATCTTACAAGGGTTGGAGTCTATATAACTATAAAATATTTAAAGGTGCAATGTGTAACTTTTCTTGTGGAAGACATTATGACGATATGACATTAAACAGCTCTGCTAATGTTTATGCTCTAGTCCAAATCCACAGCCTGCATTGTTGGTAGCAATATTACATGTGCACTGTGACTTTTCTGGCAGTGGCTACCTGTTACCTGTTTGTCTTACACTTACTATAATATCACCTTTTTGTTCTAGTAAAAATGAGTGGGAGCGGTGACGCAGAGCCTGTGACATGCACCGTGAAGCCCCCAGTGTTCCTGCAGCTAGGAGATGCCAAAACTGATACAGTGAAGTCCGGGGTCTGCATTGTTGATGTTACTCTTCCATTTGGAAAATCTGTTAATGTAAGTATGCATACACTAGAGCAGGGGTCTCCAATATTTTTCTTTCAGGGAGCTACCTTCACTAAAAGAAAAGATCAAAGAGCTACTAATTTTAGCAGTCACAAGAAATTGAGCATAGGAAAGTCTTAGATGGGGAGCAGCTAGATACCTATAAAACATGAACTTTTATCTATTTATTAGTGCACAAATGTATGCATCAAAATGCTACATTTACGAATTGTAGTTCATCAAATTTGAATCATTCAGCACAATATATATAATTTAGACATCTTTTGATGAGGTTCTTGGAAGGGCGTGGAGAGCTACTTGTAGCTCACGAGCTACAGGTTGCAAACCCCTGCACAAGAGTCAGTAAGACACAAACCAATTGTAATACGCAGTCAGTAATACAGTCAACAAGAGCAATCACAATATTCATTACTGACAAAATATGTACATCTTGCTTTCATTGTTAAAATGTTGCCCTGTGTTCTTATAAGAAGTGTTTCGCTGAATAGAAGCAGAGGGTTGTAAGTGCTTTTAAGATAATTCAGAGCTGCAGTTGTGTTTTCCACTCTTACAAAATTAGGCTAAATGATACTTGCTTTGAATTTTTTAAATAGCTCCGAGAAAGCAATTGTGCTTATATTAAACTGTGTGTCCTAATTAGGATGTTTGGCTACAGTGTGTATTTAAATTTAATAGGCTACTCACTGACCTACTTTTTTATATTTATTTATTTATTTTTCTTGAATAATTTGTGCACTCCACTCTAGCTTGAGGCTTTAAGCTTCAAAGAAGGAGCCGCAGGTAAGTTAAGGGATAATAGGATTATTTCTGACAAACATTTGGGTGGTGTGTTTACAGATTATTGCTGCCAACTGAAAGGCTCATTATTACTGTATTGTCATGTTTTTGTTATAGCATTTGCAACATTTCAGATGTTATCATTTATAGTTAGACTGTCTTTATTTAATTTTTTATTGAATTGCATTCATTTATTTTCTCAGATTGAGGAGATAAGCTTTAAGAACTATTACACAGCCTATGTGACAGTGCGCCTGTTGAGAAAGATCCCAGGACAGGAGACTGCAGCTAAGTGGGCCACTGCTCTGAGGGACCTGGCACTGATGGATAACCCCCACACAGAAGGAGGCTCTCAGGACTACTGCTCCATCCACAGGGCACAGGTCAGTGTATGCATACTTAAGGCCGACACACACTGCAGGATTTTTTTTGTGTTAAACAATTTTTAAACGTGCTACAAAAAGGGCACACCACAGACACAAGGAGAATCTTATGAGACTTAAATTCTCTGATCGTAAAGACAGTGGGATAATGAGTGCACTCTCTTTGAGATTGAGAAGTGTTCAAAAGATCAGAGCACTGCACTTCTATTTTAGATGCAAGACAAAACTGGGTTATTATTATTTGTGAAATGTGGTGCAAAACTTCAGATACAAGATTTAGAATGTACAGAAGACTGGCAATAAAGTACACAGAAAGTAGAGTCACTGTTACTAATTTGCAGCTTCACCCCGATCCACACTGCGTGGATGTAAACAGACACATGTGAGGAACTACTCTTACCTTTTTACTTGATCTGATGGAGCAGCTCACAGTCACACTGACACAGGCACACACACACACACACACACACACACACACATGAGGAGCGCAGCAGCTTCAAAATCGCATACAAAGACAGAAAGTTGGGTCACGCCTCCCCCGAACTCGGGGAGAAGCAAATCACAGCCTAAATAGAGCAAAAAATAGAGCAAAATTGTTGCGGTCTTTATGTGCTTATTGCTCTAAAATCACAGGACTGTGATTTTAGACTTAGACTTAGACAAACTTTATTGACTCACGAGGGATCAATACATTTTAGGACGAGCCCCACTAAACCTTCACAATCATTCAAAACTACAGAATATCCTACATATCAATTTCATCTTGAACTTTGGAACCACATAAGTTGTGCTTCCATAAACCTTACCGTTACATTTTGTAAAATGAAATCAAAATAGTAAACTTTTTTAAAATTATTATTATATTACATAAATACATGTAGTTAGAGTTTTAATAAAAGACGAAAAGTATATGCTAATGAATCTTTTCTTTTCTTGAATTTACATTACAGTAATAATCTGTAGTTGGGAAACCGTTTTAGAGAGTTTAGTTTGTTTGAAAGTGTCAGACATTATTATGGATTTTCCAGGTCTGTTGGCAAATACCAATTATGTTTAACCCTTTACGATTTTCATTATGATGATCTTACTACCATGTGCTTTATGTCATTTATAGATGCAAGTGGTGCCTGATCATGTGATGTCTGTAAGATTTATCCTAAGGCAGCCATCCTCAGCCTGGCTAAACTTTAACCTAGAAGAGATCAAAATATTCCGCCATATTGAACCGGTGAGTGTTACGCTCAATTTATTTTTACATTCAACCAAAGGTTAGGTTTGTATTTGGAGTGAATGGCGGGACAGAATGTTCTGATAGAATGGTTTGTATACTTGTCATAAAGATTTTTTTTTTTTCTGGTTGATAGTTAATACATACTTATCCAGTTGCAACAGAACTAGGCTTCTCTGTCAACAATATTTAATGAAGATGAAATATTTGTATACTGTAGTGTCAACACGTTGTGGCATTATCCAGACACACAGCCACACTTCTTGTCAGCTGGCCTGTTAAGGGGATAATATTTACAGTATTTACAGTCTTCTTGGCTGTTTCTTTCAAAAACAGTTAAAGAGACCCCTTACCTCAGAAACTACATCAAACCATATACTACTATTATGAAACATAGCCTGTTTTACACAACAGTAAAACTATGTCTGTCTACAACCTCAGGATCCCGAGAAGGAGGTTTCTGATTTGCTGTCTAACCTGACCCTGGTAGACTTTCACCCAGATTTAGAGGTACACTTTGTGTTTGAAGGTGATTTATTTATTAATGAATTTTAAAATCTGATTTCTAGTGTTGGACTTTGTGTTTTAGGGCCTCCCAGATCCATCAACAGTGTCTTCGAGTATACAGCAGATGTGGGCTCTTACAGAGGTTATGCAGACCAACCAGACCACAGCTTCCATTGGACGATTTGATGTAAGTATCTTCAGGGTATAACTAAAGTTATCTTGAGACCGTTTAATATAGTTTAGTTTGACTTTCACGTGTCCAAACTGAGAGTGGCTCTGTATCTGTGTAATACATCAACAAATGAACTAAATGTGAAATCAGATCAAATCAAATAAATCAGATTATTATTTTATTTGCATGCAAATATAGAGGCAACACCATCAACAGTTATCAGGTTCTTGTCAGATCTTCCATGGTCAATCACAATATTTTGATGTTTTTTTCTGTTTTCACAGGTTGATGGATGCTATGATATTAACCTGCTTGCAGTGCCATGAAACACATTCCTGCTTAATGCAATGATCTAAAGGCTCAGCATGTTATCATGTTACACTCCTACACTTGAATAGTGGGGCCAGAAACATGTCTATGTGTAGTAGATATCAAGATTTATTCATTCATGCTGAGGAATAATGCACTATTAAATGTATGCTTAAATGGTATGAACTACTTTTATAATATCCTGCAACATGTAAATACAATTTTGTTTCTATTATTAAAAAATATTTTAATAAAGTGCTAATTATGATGTACTTTTTCATATGTATTTATGTATGTATTTATGTTATAATGTAAATTCAATCTATGTTATATCTTTAATTGGTTATAAACTTGATTTGAAAATGAATGTACTGTATATCTAAATAAATAAAGCAAGATGGAAAATGTAACTGTAGTGTTTTTGTTCAACACTTGGTGGCAGTAGTGTTTCACTCTTCATCGTTGTATGAGTCTAATATTAGAGGGGTGTTGAAGGCTGTTGTTGAACTGAAGAGGGTCATGTTTTATTTTTTAGTCATCCAACATCTGTATGAATGCCAAATCAAAATGTTTAATACCTGAATTACACATGTGCCTGTAACAGATAAACCTATACCCAATACCTGCATGGAGTCAGTCTAACTTGTACACTTCACAGTAGTGTATTTTGATGTTACTGACTAACTAGTTAAGTTCTCTCTCTGTCTCTCTCTCTCTCTCTCTGTCTCTCTCTCTCTCTCTGTCTCTCTCTCTCTCTCTCTCTCTCTGTCTCTCTCTCTCTCTCTCTGTCTCTCTCTCTCTGTCTCTCTCTCTGTCTCTCTCTCTCTCTCTCTCTGTCTCTCTCTCTGTCTCTCTCTCTCTCTCTCTGTCTCTCTCTCTGTCTCTCTCTCTCTCTCTCTCTCTCTCTCTCTGTCTCTCTCTCTCTGTCTCTCTCTCTCTCTCTCTCTGTCTCTCTCTCTCTCTGTCTCTCTCTCTGTCTCTCTCTCTCTCTCTCTCTCTCTCTCTCTCTCTCTCTCTCTCTCTCTCTCTCTCTCTCTCTCTCTCTCTCTCTGTCTCTCTCTCTCTCTCTCTCTCTCTGTCTCTCTCTTGACTATCATAAACTAGCAGACTAAACCCAAAACCTAAATCCACACTGAAAAATGTGTTAGATTTTCCTTCACCTTAAACGAGTTAAAAGAAAGATGAAATGATTGCTGGGAAGAAAACATTTCATTATCTTAAATGTCCCTAATACTCTCAGAAAATTAGGACTGATTTCTCAGTCTGAGTCAGAAATATCACAGGTCATTTTAAGACACTCTGTGCAGAAAGGATGTGACAGTCTTATGGCTGGACTGAAAAAGAATTCACAGAAATAAATGTGTAAAATGTGTTTTTCTCAGCATTTAAGGTTACCTTCAGTCAGTTTCTCTGAGCCTGAGCCAGTGTATTAAATGACTGCAGAATTGTTAGTCTCGTCTGGTGAGAATGTTAATGGACTTAAGCAGACTGAGTTATATGGCTGAGTTACATCGCATGCGTGGGACTTAGGACAACAGGAATCCAGTTTGTTGTCAAATCTGAACTTCCATTTCCCCCCTAAACCATCTTGTATAAATTATCAATTAGGATTAGTGTCATTAGTGTCATTACCTGATCTTGTTCAGAGGTGACACCCCACATGAGTTTTAGACCCTAGGACCTGAATTCCAATCACATTTGATCCTGGCATTGCATCACTCTCCATGTTGAATGATGAACAATTCCTCCGAAGCTCTTCAGCTCCATGCCATGAATCATTTATTTAGATGAGTCTGTGACAGTCATGTCATAGCCTTTTTCTAATACCTGTCAGGACCTGGAGGAAAAGCCTCTGCTATGAACGGAATACTTAAGTCGAAATGAGCTCCATAGGGGTTTGATAAAAGGTAGTATATTTTATGTAGGGTAATGCAAAGAAAAAAATGTATTTGGACATGAAACTTGAACTTTGAGACTGATAAACCATTACATATGAGCTGACGCAGGGACATTACACAAAACCAGGGAGTAATTTACAAGGCATTTACAATGCAGACACATTTATAACCAAGGTTGTGGCTTTCATAACAAGCTTATGCATTGTTGTTACAAAGGTTTAAAAAATGGATTAAACCTCATAGGGGTGATTTTAAACTCAGTACCGATGAGTCAGGCACAGTTCACACTCCAAAACAACCTAAAAATCCTCCCCTCCTCAGAAATAAAGAAGCAAAGATGGCACCTGTCATGTTGATGTCTAGACACTCATTTGAAGCCAATAAAAGCCTTTGAGTCCTGGCTTAACATATCTGCGTCTCATGCTGCAGCTGCCTCCATGAGTCGAGCGCATACGCAAATCATCACCCAGTCTGTTTGAAGGGTGACGTCGAAGAGAGGGGGGTGCTGGTGCCGAGACGTCAGCTGAACGGTGGGGGGAGCCAAAATGTAGGAAATGCGTCCAACTTTAAAATGAACCAGTCTATGAAAATATATAGTGTAAATGTTCTGATTCAGCACAACAGATAAGGAATCTTAAAGTGCCATAGTCAAAGAACATATTTTACAAAGTCAGCAAAAATAGAAGGCAGTGGTTCAGTGGTTAGAGCGTTCACCCAAATCAAAGTTCTGAAGGTTTTATTTCAGCTATAACCACTGCATACTGCCTTTGGATCCTTGGGCAAGACACTTCACCCACTCAGCCTATGAATATATGAGAAGGATTTCCCAATTCATACAATGATTTCCAAAACATAATCATATCTGTTTACAAAATAGTGTGAACCCATTTGCAAAAAGATAGATTCATTATTAGATAGATGATGTGTTGCTGCCTTTGGATACTTTGGCAAGACACTTCACTCTGCTTATGAATGTAGTGTTTAAGAAGAACAAGAGCTTCCTGGTTTATACAGTGATATCTGTTTGCAAAACAGTGTGAGCCCATCCAACTCTAGAAATGAAACTGCTGTAGTCTGATTCATCAGCCAGTTTCACTATCATTAGGATTCGTTCACTCGACGATAGGCGGCTACTTTTTGTATTTAACCAGTCGCTGCTATTTAGTCGTGATGTATGTAATGCACCAATCCCAGGGCAATAACGTCTTTCCCCTTGATAAAATTCACCAAACATTCTCTCTGTTCAGGCTTTAAATCCTCTATCTTAGAAATCATTGCCAACACAGAATGTTTGTCTTGCTCTACATCCATCTCGATGGCTTTGTTTACTGTTATGCTGTACCACAGAAGAGACCCAGACATGGCTTCACAGCTCTTCACTGATTGGCTGGTGCATGGTCGACAACTTCCAAGGTTCTTGCAAGCTGTCTAATGTATTCTGATTCCTGACCTAGTCGCTGGAGAGAAATGAAATTGAGCGCAGGCACTAGGTGGCACCAGCCTGGATACATACGCAAAAGTCACAGTTGATTTGCAAAAAAGATTCACTGATAGACAGATGATACTCTGAATGCAGGCTATAGTGTGAATTTGAATTGCAAACTGAAAATAGTCTCCACGCTTCTTCCCACTCCACTTACCTGTATTTACCTCAAGGGCCCACCTTAAGATTGATTGGGTATTTTATATGATAATGTCACTTGCTTTGCCAAGACATTTTGCAGTTTTCCAGTCCACTTTTAGATCCATCTTTGTTTCCCAATAGCCCAGATCAGATATTTATTATCTGCCGCCTCAGAAGAATCTGCCTACAAGCTCTGGAGAAGAGAGAGAAGAATAGGAGGGGAGCTAAATTACATTTTGGCAGGTGTTATCCATTTCGGAGATGTATGGATGTCCAAGGACAACAGCGCCGGCAGGGTAAACACTGGCACATATAAGGCAGGCGGGTAAGTAAAGCTAACACGACAAATAGAACGTCATCAGTCCAAAGACAAGAGCAGGGGTGAGCTGTGAGAAAGGGTGGAGAGTGGGATAAACAGGGAGGGACTAGCAGATGGTGCATCCAGGTATACAATGTTACTGTTACAACTGCTGCAGCTGGCCAGCACATATGCATTTTACAGACTCTTACAATGCCTTTCAAGTCAAAAGAGAGGGGTGGAAAAAAACAGAGGGTATAAATAGACACTACCTCAGTTTCTTTGTGTGTGTTAATATATACACACCTGAGTTATCTGACAAACAGCTACATCTGGAGTGATCAATCCAATTTCAGATTTTTCACACCTGTGCAGATTTTGACAAAGAAATGTATGCAAAAAACTCCCAAACTAAAGCAGTAGAAAAATGTTAAAATTTGAAATTGTTACTTAAATCATTGATCAACTGACATGTTTTTAATCAGAATTCATTTGTGCATGTAAACACACCAAAAGTCTAATCCAGTTATTGGGTTATCTGAATATTCTATTTATCAGATTTTTACTGGCCAAGCAAATATACCCAATGTCTTGGGTCTTACAGATGCAGAATTAGCGATTTTTTTTGTCTGAGTGTCTGTTTGCACCCTGGGTGTTAATAGTTCAATGGACACGATTCTTCTATTTACACCCATCTCAAGAAAAAAGGGAATGGTGTTGTGTCTGCTTATGTCGTTTCCTGTGAAAAGTGTGGGAAGCTGGATTTGAGAATCCAAAGAAATAAATATCCAAACAAATGAAGGGTAAGGTAAGGTAAAAGGTAAGTCATTGTTGCTACAAAATATATTTGCAACACCTGTCCAACCATTACTATTTGGGTAATTAAGTTGAAAGCTTCACAGTATCATGGACAGTTTATTTAATGTTTATTTAGCTTGTGCGATGTATAGCTAGTGGTTATGCTAGGTGATCACAGCCTCGAGTAAGATGATGGTAACATTAATAGTGGTTCAAATGTCAGCATTTGGTCCTGATAAGCACCATAACTACTATAAAGCGACATCAGCCCGTTTGAGATTATAATGTATTTAATGCAGTTTTGCGCACAAAAACGAAACCTAACGCCACAAGACTAATTTGCTAAAATACCCGCCGAAAAAACTTTGCTGTGTGCCCTGTTGTGGAGCTTCTGTCAGAGGGATGGTTTCTGGGTGTATATCCCGTTGGAGATGGTTCATTATACGTGTGCATGTCGTACGTGCGCAGGTTTAGAGCATCTCTTTATTCAACAACAGTCATTTCACTCATGTACACTCACTATTTACGTCGGCTCCCGTGGCACTTTCGTCTCCAGGCAAATTCTCACTTGCACGTGTGTTGTCCTCCTCATCACACAGCAGTCCAGCCTTTCCAAACCTGTTGCTTATTGTGGATTTTTTCACATGGCTCCATGCTGACACAATGCATGATATAGTGTCATGACCGGTTCACCCAATACGCACAGTACGCACATTGCGTAGGCCCCGCAAACCAATAGAGGCCCGTTACCTTGGCGCTACCCCTTCTTGCATACGCTGCGTGGACCCATAGGCTGTTTGCGTCACCTCCCGCTCCCGTACGCCACGTTTCCTCCTGAACAACGCGTGTTCTCCCGTACGGCACATGGACCGTGCCTCTTCCTGTGCGCTTCTAAACCAGAACTAAAACCAGAACTAAACCAGAACTAAAACCAGAACTAAACCAGAACTAAAACCAGAACTAAACCAGAACTAAAACCAGAACTAAACCAGAACTAAAACCAGAACTAAACCAGAACTAAACCAGAACTAAAACAGAACTAAAACCAGAACTAAAACCAGAACTAAAACCAGAACTAAAACCAGAACTAAACCAGAACTAAAACCAGAACTAAACCAGAACTAAAACCAGAACTAAAACCAGAACTAAAACCAGAACTAAACCAGAACTAAAACCAGAACTAAAACCAGGACTAAAACCAGGACTAAAACCAGAACTAAACCAGAACTAAACCAGAACTAAAACCAAGTCAGGACTAAAACCAGGATTAAACCAGAATTAAAACCAGGACTAAAACCATGTCAGGGCTAAAACCAAGTCTAAAACAGGACTAAAACAGGATTTAACCAGGACTAAACCATTAGGTGCAGACTGCAATTGATTGATTGATGAATCTGCATCATTTTGAGTAAAAAAAAAAAACAAAACATCAAATATTACTCATTGCCCTTCTATGTGCCACGCTAAATACACCTGGGTGTAAATAGCAACAATGGCTATTTGCCCTATGTGTGAATAACTGTTAGCTATTTACACCCTGGGTGCAAATAGGATCTTATTTTTCTCAGACAGGAGAGTTGGTTTACCTGATTTACATGTTTCATCTACTTCGTGCAGCCTTCCTCAGAAGTGTCACGTGATGGTGTAGTGACCCGTCTTGTCTCGTCTTTACTACAAGAGACAAAACTACATCATGGACTGGAACAATGCCAGGGTCATCCATGTTGAAAGCAACACACACCACTGCTGGATCAGAGAGGCCATCAAGTTCCACAAATGAGGTTCACAGAGCATGAATCATGGCGAAGGAGCATACACCCTATCATACACATGGATGCAGTTCAGGAGAAGGCATCAGACAGTGGGTGGCTTAAGCTTCCCCTACTGTCTGGCAAAACTCAAGTAAAGCAGCCAAAAGCACGCCACTACACCATCACGAAACACTACTGAGGAAGGCTACAGAAACCAAAACATGTAAAGAAGGCAGACAAACTCTCCTGTCTGACAAAAATAATCACTAATTCTAACTTTATACCCGAAGACAGACGAACTTTTACTATGGAACTAACAGAACTTGAATCTTGAATGTGCTGCTGAAAGTCAGAACACCCATGACCACCATAGACCATGTGAGAAGCTCTTTATAGATAATAGGTGTTGGGATTATTGTCTTGCTTATTTTAACTGTGGATTGTGGCATTTACCTTATTTATGCACATGCCATCCTTTTGTCATATGCCTTAATATACAACGTATTCTGTTCTAGACAAGAATACATTTTCGCTAATTGGTTTGTCAAACTACATCTATGTGATTAATTAAAGCTATTCCCTCCGCGAGTGTCATCATTATTTCTAGCCCACTTTAAGCGGAGCATTAACATGTTCTGTGTATTCTGTTGCAATGTTGTTCCAATGTTTCAGCAAGAGTTATTCTTGGTTGTATTTTGTAAGCTGGAAACCATTAATTGGACCTCCAAGGTGCTTAATAAACTGGATAGAGCTAAGACAGGGGGAATACTGTAGAAGAGCTGTCATTGTCGAAGAAAGCTCGGGCATTAATTGTGTGTTGGTGTCCCCTTACATGCGATGTGTGCACTGACCCACGGTATATCCCAGCCGTTGTGTTTGTCTTTCTTATTACATTAATTACAGCACTACATTGTGAGCTACCTTTTTGTTTTGTTAAGAGGCCTAAGTTAAGGTCAATGAAAATACATGTACAATCCAATCCCTTGGAGTAATTTGCACATGGGTTCCAAAATTCTGATTTAGCATTATTAATCACCAAAGAGCTCATTTTGTTAAGTGCTGTATAATTTTAGCACCGTGAATGGTTCAATTAGTGAGTTTATTTTATTTTTTTAAATTGTGAGTGTCTAAACAGCACCATTCCATTTCTCACTCGCTCATCACATTCACGCACAGACCGGGTGGGAGAATTGTCTTGCCCAGTGGCGTCTGTACTGGTTGGAGTAGGATGGAACTGCAAATGGTGGACAGACTTCCTAACCCCTGACATAGTCCCCGCAAAAGTCTTTTTCTGAAAAATAAAATAATACATCGCATCCACTCTTATTGCACAAACCATGCGCCAGCTGGAAAATGTAACAAGTCAAAGTTTGGTTAGCATGGCCAAAACCAAGTAAAGAAATACACTTGAAACAGTACCAAATATACTGACTAAATTCAGCATTTTTCTTCTGAACCCCAAACAGGTTTTGCAAGTTGGACACAAAATAATAAGAGCTCATGTAAGAAGTCGACACAGACAAACTCTACTGTGTATCAGACAGTGCACTGTTCAAATAGCAGGATAATCCCAGAGCAGTGTTTTGGTTTTATGATATAGTTCACAAAGCAGCGTGTGGGAGTACTAAGGGCTTGTTTGTGGAAGTCATGACAGGACACAACCTGGGAGATGGAGAACAGGATGGAACAGCAATTTAGTCACTTCTCATCCAGCACAAATATATGAAAATAGAAAGTACTTGTTATGTTTTTTCCTCTCATGTTTTTTACTTTCCAGGTTCTTCTCCATTGGGCTAATCTTCTTTCCTTTCCTTTTTTGCAATCATATTTTTTGAAAAGTATAGGAAAAGCATGTAGTCTTTTATCATACACTGTCAAACTTAAAAATAGAGTGTATTATTTAACTTAAAAAAAAAAAGGAAATGTACAGTTTGGACAGGAGATTATGAGACTCCCACTTTTAGTAGCGATCAATGGTTGAGCTTTATGTTTAAGCCATTGCTGGATCAATAAGGGAGATTCTGTCTTTTATGGTGTAACAGTCTTTAAGGAAGCATGCCAGTTGTTTAGAGAATCACAGAACAGACCGAAAATAAAACCTTTATCTATTTATTTATTTATTTGTCTTGGCAGTCAGGCACATACTGTAGAAACAGTTCTGTTTTCTTTGGCATAATGTTTGCTGCACATCCTGGTTCCTTCCTTTGAGTGCCCAAAGACTGTACTAAGGCTCTATAAATATATAACCATGTATTTACAATTTAAATTTAATAGCTCATAACCCAATGCAAGAAAATGATTGATACCATACGATATTTAGACTCATACTGGTAAACATAATTAAATAAGGACCCCTATTTTGAAGTCTTGCACATTCAAGCCAATTTTGAAAACAACACTGACCATAACAGCATTCACCATCTGCTTTTTTTCTTGATTTTAGCCTGGCACTGTATTATTAAAGGGCTCATATTATGTGATTTTCTGATATAATATTGTTTCTTCATCATAACCATAGCTGGAGTTGCATTTTGTTTCATTCACACATGGGCCTGGTCAAGCAGAAGTAAACAGCAAGGCCAAAAATTCGAGTTAATGCATCTGATATAAAAATGTATTGAACAGATACATATGTACTCTAGTTTATGAAACTGTTTACCATTTTTCAGTACCATTTTTGGTTCTAAAGTTACATATGTTTTAAACAGACCATGTATGAAACATGGAACAAAAAATATTTCCCAAATTTCAAAGACCTGAAAATCATGTAAATAAATGGATGTATTTCATCATATCTTGTGTTATTCCATCTTTGAACTGTCAAAAATCTGCCCCTATTTCCCTCCGTTACCACTTAACCGGACTCACATGTTTAACGCAGAAGCCCTGCATATTTAGGCTGAGTTCTTGTTTCAAACAGAAAACATTTTGCTCCACATTGTCATGTCAAGATGTTCACTAGAATCTTTTTGATGCCCTGGAATTGCCCTTCTCTGCCTAACAAAATGTTTTTAAAAAAAAGTAATTTGAGAACTACCACAACATGACATCACAAGGTGGAGCTGAGCATTTAGAGACAGGTGTCAAACATAAGGCCCGGGGGCCGAATCTGGCCCTCCAAGACCTTTAATCTGGCCCTCGGCTGATTTTCTACTAAAATATTTTAATTATATTTTCTATTAAAACATTGTTAATTTTCTGTTCCGCTTAGCATAGCAGCATCTCCAGAGTCTCTGTACGTGGCCCCTCCCACCAGAGCAGCACAAATGAAGACTTGTCTCTTTCCAAACGCTTTTAAAGGACGATTGTTTTGACTGTTGACCGTGACACCCTCATCAGAAAAATGTCACAAATGAGAAAAGTGGAGCCGAGTGCAGGATTTTCCAAGAAAAATTGACTTATTCCTATTTGCACACAAGTTAATGTTAAACCATTGTTTTGAAATAGCATTTTTTTTTTTCATAATATTATAATATTTTGTAAAAGAAAGAGTTCATCAATTTAAAAAAAAAATCCTGTAATAGATTTGCATTTCTCTGCATAATTATTTGAACTTATTGCTGTTTTTGGGGTATTTATGCCATGAGTTTTCTGATCCGGCCCCTTTAGGATCAAAGTAGGTTGTATACGGCCCCCGGACCAAAATGAGTTTGACACCACTGATTTAGAGCTTTGGATATGCAGACAGACTTATAATAAAATAATTCTCAAACATGTGTGAATGAAACAAAACCAGGTACTGTATGTTTTGACGAGGTAACGACATTATAACACGCCTTAAAGCTCACAAGTCAAAAGAGTCTATAAGCATTGTTAAGTGGAAGCAACAGCTCTCTCTCTCTCTCTGGAAGCAACAGCTCTCTCTCTCTCTCTCTCTTGTGCCCCTTCTTCCTGAGCTTACTTCCCGTCCAGACATGTACAATATAGATCTTAATTGTTTGCCTGTAACCTCAACACAAGGCTCGGTGCAGCATGCTGATCTGGCCCCGTGGGATACAATCAGTCATGGTGATGGAGAGGCACAATGCAATCAAAAAGGCAATACGGATGCCCCAGCACACAGGGAACCTAATTCTTTTTCTAATGCTGTAATAACACGAGAGGAGGACACTCATCAGACAATCATTTTGTCAGTGCAGTCTCTGGGGGCGTCACATGCTTCCAGTGTGGAACGAGAAAATCACAACACAACACAACTCTTCACGCACACACACACACACACACACAGGCCGGGATCTATAACACAAATATATTTACTGCACTCACCTCTCTGGCCATTAGTCAAACTTAAAGCTCATTAATACGCATAAGCAATAAAACCTCTGCAGAAGTGGGATTAATATTCCATGTTCTGAACCCAGATGTTTGCTACTCATTTACGGGCTGCCAACACGAACATCTGAGTAGAGTAAATCATATAATAACATTAACATATAAAGATAAATTAACGTAGATATATCATCATCTACCCAAACAATGAATTTTCAACCATGACCTCTTGTATAAAAAGCTGAAATTTGATGTTTTATTACTTATTTTCTATTTGATTTTGCCTTATTTGACACCTGTTTCTTGCTATGTTTTTTGCTACTGATTAAGAATGTATTATGACCATTTATATATATTTTTTCCTGTTATTGTATTATATTATATGAGCGAGCTACTGGTGATGAGTGAGCTACTGGTTCCAAATAATTTCCCTTGTGGATCAATAAAGTTTGTCAGAGTCTAATTTTCAGCAAACAAGTGTGTCTCTACTTCTTGCCTGACTGATACGAAGTAATTGTTTTCCTGACTCATCCACAGTAAGGATGCACCGATTCCGATTCTGGTATCAAATATCAGCACCAATACTGAAAAATGTGGGTATCGGTTCCATTGTATTGTTTAAGCCAGTATCCTGGTTGGGTCTTTTATTGGATATAAAGAGACAATTTACAGGCTGTGTTTGGCCTGTAGAAGTTTGTAGTTCAGTAGTGATTTAAAGGATAAAAAACAGCTGTAAAATACAATTGGATCTCTTTTGCAATATATTAATTGTTTTAAATGAACTGTGCCATTTTCCACCCCGACACTGGTATTGGTTAATATCAGGTATGGGTAGATACTTAAAGTCAAACTATCGATTAGAGATGGGCATGATTAATCGATTAATCGATAATGATCATTAAGAATTTCATCGATTACGTTCATTTTAATCGAACAAACCGAATGTAGGTTGCTGTGTGTAGTGTGACCAAACAGGTCTGTACATGTGTCCCTCTGCATCAGAAGGAGTGAGACAAACAAACATTCGGTCAGTCTGCAACGTACCGAAGCTCAAATGTGTATTTAACGATGATTTGTACAAGAATTCCACGCTTTCCGTTGCGTTCGGGACAAGTGTGAGTCCATGTGCACAGTGTATAAAGCAGCACATATGTTTCTGTGTCCAGTGGGAAAAAGTTTTTCCAGGTGAGAGTCGCTCAATGTCGATGACGAGTCCCCACCTCCCTCCCCCCGTACGGTGTCCTGGTTTTGACAAACGCAAATCTGGTCACACTAACCTGTATTCCACTGAGTCATGTCTTTTAATCCGACAGAAGTTGAACCACATCAGCAACACAAGAGCTGTAGTTTTATCTTCGCTGAGTTTATGCAAATTAGCGATGCAGTTTTAAGTTTTGTTTCTGTGAGAGTTGCACAAAACTGAATTAAACACATTATAATGTCAAACGGGCTGATGTGGCTCTAGAGTCGTTACGGTTTATATGTCGTAAAGTTGAATTTATTTATGCAGATTAGTAGTGCAGATAGTAATAATGATGATCATTTTAATATAAAAACGTTAATGATTAATCGATAATCGATCGTTAATTCTTCCGACGATCGATTAAGAAAATTTCATCGAATGCCCATCCCTACTATCGAAATCAGTATTGGAACTGAAAAAGCTGGATCAGTGCATCTCTAATCTTTAGCACTGTTTTAACTTCTTCATTTATAGTAAACTATTTTGCAAATGTAATACAATCATCTTTTCATCACCAAGCTAAATCCATCTGCAAGTTTGAATTTTGAGAACCTCTTTTTAGTTACTTCTAACTATGACTTCAAAAAACACGCACATCAATGTTTGTTACCCAGTGTACCATGTGTCCCTTCAATTGATCAAAATGTGAAGGTGGTTTAAACTGTATTATTTATTTTATTACTCAGTGATGCAAGTAAATTATAACCACAATCTCTCTGGGCAGACTGATAAACTTTCCAACCACCAAGTCTCCAACAACTAAAACTCCAGAAATGGCTGGCTGACTTGCATTAAAGCCTTTTCTGGCATAGCCCAGGTACAATGAGTTCCTCTTTCATGATCTGTGTTTTTATACTTTTAGAACTTTCAGCCAATACACGATTTAAATTTAACTGAAAAACATTCATCCCGAGGCAAAAACTGCACAGTAATCTTGTTTTTGCATTTGCTATAATATTCACTGGTATTAAAGAAACACAGACACACAAAAAGGGTTACAGGCTTTCGTCTGTTGGCTGAGAAAAACAAATAAAAGACAAAATGAGGGAGGTAAAGATGATTTAGAAAGAGCAGTGTAGTAACAGCTGCTACGTTTGTGTGGCAGCATTCTTGAAGGTCAGCAATTCTATGAGCCAGGAAAGAAAATAGAATCTGAATAAAAACTATAAGATATAATATAAGTTTGTCAGAGCATAAGATGACAGCCTATCAACAAAGTCATATTCTTCATCCTCCGTAACTAACAATTGACCAATTAAAACTAATGATTTTCACAGACCAACACCCTCAAAGTAATGAGGCCATCAAGAAAGCAGAGTTCCCGTGCTGGGCTTTTTTTGTCCGTGTAATTATAACCATTCTGAGCATGACAAATGAATGTACTCGACAAAGGAGCCCAAACAGAAGCATGACATTCTGGAGATGATTTGGTCTGAAACGCCGCAGGCAAGGTTAAACTATACATGTGGAGTTATTTACCTTTATCTCTGCTATCTTTAAATTCATGTAATCGTAATATTCGTGAAATAAACTGGAAAATGATTGTCAGTTGTTTCATACATTAGTTGGATAATTGTATTTTCGTTCTTAAATGACAACGGGCCAAACCTTCTCGCCAGAGCCTGATCTCGTCTGATCTCAGCAGCAGACCAAGACAGGCAAGGGACAGACCTTACATGGTGGTATTTTCCTGTTTTCACATTTTGGGCTAAACCAGGACTAAACTAAACCAGGACTAAACCAGGACTAAACCAGGTCTAAACCAGGACTAAACCAGGACTAAAATAGGACTAAACCAGGACTAAACCAGGTCTAAACCAGGTCTAAACCAGGACTAAACCAGGACTAAACCAGGTCTAAACCAGGTCTAAACCAGGACTAAACCAGGTCTAAACCAGGACTAAACCAGTCTAAACCAGGTCTAAACCAGGACTAAACCAGGTCTAAACCAGGACTAAACCAGGACTAAACCAGGACTAAACCAGGTCTAAACCAGGACTAAACCAGGACTAAACTAGGACTAAACCAGGACTAAACTAACTAAACCAGGACTAAACCAGGT
>NW_026571299.1:38372742-38387742 GCF_026225935.1 Boleophthalmus pectinirostris | reverse complement strand
ACTTAATTAATAATAATTCACACTTAGTAAATGCTTAATTAAAGCATAATTTGTCTTCACTTTAGAAAAGCTCTCAAAAAGACTTAACAGAGAACAGCTGCCTGAATGATCCTTGCATTACATTATTAGTAAATCATTCTCTCATAACTTACTAATCATTAATAAATGCTCAAATGGTTAGTTCATGAGTAATTAAATATGAAATAATTATGAGTAACTATTTATGGGGCGGCAGTAGCTCAGTTGGTAGAGCATTTGCCCACTGATCTGAAGGTTGGTGGTTCAAATCCAGTTCTTGACATGAAACATCACAGGATGAGCGGTCAGATCCACTGATCCTTGTTGTAAAGTGCTTTGAGTGCTTGAAGGTGGAAAAGCGCTATAGAAAAATGTGACCATTTACAGCACAGGCAAATTAAGTGCAAGTGCTAATTAAGTAGTTACTAAGCGTGAATAATTATTAATTAAGCCTTTGTTCATTATTAATTAAGTCTTTGTTCATGCTTTATTAAGGCTAAATAAGGTGTAGTTATTAAAAAGTGTTACCAACTTTTCTTCATGTGTTTTTCTTTAACTCTGTCAGTGCTTCTTAAACATTTTATGGCAAGTACTACTTCATAATTAATTTGGCATTCCAAGCACCACAAATATCTCAAAAAACAGGATTAAGTCCAAAGTAGGCTTACTGGGAGACTATAAAATGCCTAAAGCTGGACTAAATCCTCTCAGATCTGAGCGTAAATGAAGACGGAAGAAGATATTGGGTCACATATTAACACACCACATCAAGGCACATGTGGCAGAAGACCTTCTAGAGGAAAAACTCCAAGACCTTCCAGAGGAATCACTGAGGGAATTACTATTTCCATCACTAAAACAGTAGAGCGGTCTGTTGTCTCCATCTGGCACCTCCTTGATGCTGTTGAGATGTTGCAGTGCACAGAAGAGGGACACCTTTGCCTCTACTTTTTCTGAAACTGCTCTGACACAGGATTTGCTGACCTTACCTGACCAGTCCTCCTGACCAGACACTGCACTGAGACACAAAAGGCAACAGAGAAGTGTAGTATAAATGTTGATTGATAAAGCCTCTCTCTCTCTCTATAAACAGGTAATATAAATTTATTTATGTATCCATTCATTGAGTCATTCACATCTCTTCACTATCCCTCAGTCATTTGCTTTTTAACCTGAAGCTTTCTATCTTCAGAAGGCCGGATCGATAGTGGCCACTTCAAAGTACACTCTGATTCTGAGAGTTCTTAAACAGACGCTTCATGCATTCCCCTACGACGACTGCAGTTCAATGGTCAGTTACAGACACTTCTATAGGCAAATATCAAGTCAAATGTCATGCCCGGAACATATCCACACAGTTGAGACCATGAAAATGCACAGAAAAAGGGATAATTTGTTGAAATTGACAAGACTTATTGGTGCTCGTCTTTATATTGTTGTTGTTTCTGATTTTATGGTCAGGGAGTTATTGTTCCTCAGTGACAGTAAACAGATCTTCTTTACTTTATATTGTTGAAATGATTCAAGAAGCCAGAGAGTTGTAAGAGAAGCTCTACTGTAGACTCTCGCTCAGATTGTTTACCATCAGTATGAAACAATTCTAGTCTGCCCATACTTTCATTGAGTCGTTTATTATAACAAATAACTCACATATAGCGTTATCTACAAAAGAAAAATCAACAAAGACCCAGCTGAAGTTGTGGAAATATTCTAACTGAAAACCTTCACCAATTCTCCTGCAGACAAAAGAACAAACATAAGCAATGAAGATATACTGAATCAGGAGGAGCACAGATGAGTCCAGAGTTTTGTGATGGAGGTGTGCTGAGTACACAGCAGTAGCAAAATGGTAAGTGGCCTATAAAAAGGAAACCATGTAGAGGAGGGAACACTGTGCTCTGAGCTCACAGCTTGTATTGCATACAATGAACACTGACACTTCAGAGTCCACTCAAGTAGCTTCTTCCCCCCAGTCAAAAGCATACACCTCTGCCCACATCATAGCATAACATAGACTGAGTGCTCCAGACCAGTGGAAAAATGTGAATCCAGACAGCACAGGAACACATTTTGCAAAGTTGTGAATAAAGTGAAACTGCAAAGAGTGTGACATTTGCCACACACTTTTACTGCACATACAAGGGATGGAAGGCACCAGATAACTTTTATTTTATTTTAATAAAAATGAGAGGTCTAACAATATGCACATTTGGCTCTACATAACTACCATTATAACTCTGCATATCAGTCCATTAAAAACTCACGCTCTCCTCAGGATCACATTGACCCGAAGAATTTATTTTTTTTTTTCCTTCCTGCTCTCTCGGGGCAAGTCAATCAGACCCAAACATGTATTTTCTCGCCTGAAAATAAAAATTTGAAATTTGAAAATACGTGTTTGGGTCTGATTGACCCGCCCCAAGAGAGTGGGAAGGAAAAAAAATAATTCTTTGGGTCAGTGTGACCCCGAAGAGAGCGTGAGGGTTACGTAAAGATTCAACTGCTAGTCTTTAACACTTCATTGAAGAAGAGCCCATAATGTTACTCGATGATCTATCAAATGAAATCGACAAGCATGATGCTTTACAATATAATGGCTTCCCTGTTTGTTTACACCAGTGATAAATCCTGCTCTGGGTTGAGGCAGTGCTCTCATGAGTATGTTCATCTGTCTCTGTTTCGGAACAGCTCATTTTCATCAATATGACACCGTTATGCTGTGGTTCAATACATTTGCCTGTAATAGAAGTGGGAGAATAGTGGTGCATGAACAAGTAGTTTGGACATGGCAATTGAGATATTAATATATGGTTGAAAATGATTTAGTTTTTCTCTGATGTTGGCTATGTTTAATTGAACAGTCAAAATGACTGCAGTTTATGCAATCATTCATGGCTTAGTTTTTTACTTCAGAAACTTCATAACTGAGAAAAAAATTACATCAGTATGTTGCAATGTATGAGCTATATTGAACTTGAATAAAACCTTGCAGTGAACATTTTCGGACCGCCTCAGACCTGTTAAAACAAAACTGCATTGGTTCAGATCAGACAATCAGATAAAACTGACATTTACTAAGGCACTTTGAATAAATAAAATGTATTTTGGCGATTTATTTTAGGTAATATTACAATAGTTTTACTAATACAAAAACGACTACTGAAAGTACTCGGCTACAGCTGTGTATTCTTTCCCCTACCTACTCCACGTTAAATCACATTTCCTCACATGCAGATATTTGGTGTGACAGTGATCCTTTCCCTGGGTCATCCATGCCAACTGATAAACACCCATGATGTAATCCACCTAACGCCCTAAAGTGTTATAAGTTATAAGTGATTAAATAAATACAATTAGATGAATAAAACATGAAGTAGCTGTAGGCTATAAACGATGATGCGAGAATAAACTTTAAAAATAAATAGGATGTTGCATTTATAATACTGTTGTCATTGTTTACAGATAGTAAAAAGTCCAAATGCCCAGACAGAGTGCAGAGACACAGCACCTGCAGAGTTGAGTGGCTCCACTGAGTGTGTAGGTGTGTTCGATCAGCCAGCAGCTGTTCACACTGGGCCCATGCAGCCTCCATGTGGTGCCTGCGTGCCTTGCATCCTTGTGCTGGAGCAGTATTTTAATATGGAGCAGCTATGAGGACCTGGCTTCAGAATCACAATGCTGCACACTGCTTGCTTATGCATGGCCTCCACCGCTCTACAGAAACAGCTAAAGGAGAGGGCTTAACCAGTTTTGCCACACGCTGCACAGCCCCACATCACTCTTGACCGCCTAATCCACATTGATATGCATTGAAACTGGCTGCCATTGTTCAAATGGTTTAAACTGAAATAGGTAGAGTCCTGCCTGTATGGGAGTTGGCTTTGTTCAAGGATAACCCAAACGCTAAACGTATGAATATTTTCTGCCAATCTTGTCCTCGTCACAATAAAACCAATCACTTTTTGTTTATTCATTCATGTATGTATCTATTCTTGACCAGCCTGCTCTCACTGCTGTGTGGAATTGCAATCTGTACTTTTGCCACCAGATGCCAGAAAGGCCAAAGAAATACAAAGCATTGTGGAGTAGAGCTAACCAACAAACAAGTGTACATGCAAACAATGCAAATTTTATTCAGTTAAGAAAGTTGTTGTTATTGCTAAACTCTTGAAACTAAGTGCGACTAATCGACGTCGACACTTGTGGGAGTCCCTGAATGCAGTGGTGCTTAATGCTTTGAGTTTACTCTAACTGGCAAAATTCATCTAAAGTCAATCTACCAGCACTTAGACAGCACTGGCACTTTAATACAAACCGGAGCTCATTCTCCAGCTAGGGCCAAGTCAATTATGAGCTGTATTTTCTGGTAATCCCAGTGGAAGGAAGGGAAACACAAAGTCAATCACCAGAATGATCACATCCCTAAAGCAGCACACACGTACAGAACCCCACGGCATCCAGGGAGACGTGGGCAGACGGGCTGGCTTTACCTAATGTGTCTCATCAGACGCTTGTAAACACTTGAGTGATGGAGTCATTTAAAACCATGGCAATAGACACCATCTATTCTAAAAGATCATTGTTTTCAGTTTAGCTTGTTTTCATACGTGACAGTTTCAAGTGCTCACTTCCTCAGAGTGTTCACGTGATGTAGCTGTGACTTGTCTGATCATCTGATTTACACAGGTCTAGGTGCTGTCTTTCTACTGGTAGAGGTAGGATCATTGCAAAAGAGAGATCCACATTATGAACTGGGACAGAGCAAACTTTGGGAAAAGACAATAAACATTATCATTGGTTTAAGGAGGATTATAAACCAGGACGAGGGAACCTTTTTACTCTTGCACACCCAGGACACTGTCCTGAAGAAGTTGGACTGCAGATGGCACCTTCGTCTCTCCCAGTTGGAAGATGCTGTCAAAACCTGTGTGAATCAGCTGACCAGACAGTGGATGATCACAGCAACACCACGTGACCACTCTGAGGAAGACTATTGAGCTATTGAGCAGTTGGCATGGTCAGGTATTAAAACAAACTAAGCTTTGGTCTGAAAACTACATCTTTTAGAAATTAAATTGAAGGACTGATATTGTAAATGGTATATTAAATTGCCTATTGCATGTTTTCTCTTCTTTTAACATACGTAATGTTAAACCTTTTCTTATTAACATGAATGTTTAATAATAGTTTTGCTTAAATACTGAATCCACCACAAGCATAATATAAAATAATAACAACATTTTAAATAAATTATGTTTCTATAGCCTATCTGTAGCCAGCGGGACAGCTCTAATACATATTTGATATGATCTTGTGGGCCAAATATAATTATTTCACAGGCCAAATTTGTCCCCTGGGCCTGAGTCTGACATGTCTGGCCTATTGGATATAACCTAACACTTTTGTCTATTTTTTTTTTTACTATCAATAACAAATTAGAGAAAAAGCATGCATCTTCTTTTCTGCTCACTGCTGCAGCCCTCCCTTTTTGTCTCTCTACGTACCACACTCTTGCTGTGGCTTTACCTTCTCTCTTAACTTTATCAAGTCATGATGAGTAAGTTATCTTTTCGGCTTTTGGAACTACAGGTGGAAAAGTGCCTTTTCTTTTTCTATAACCTGGTACATCACAATGGTAAATATTTTTGGTCAACGTGATAATGTACAAACAAAAACATGCCATATAATCTTGTGATATATAGCAATTATCCACATGAAGTCAGACTGAAGTCATGAATGAAGTCAAAAAAACATTGGTGAAGAGTAAGAAAAGAGTAAAGATCTGGTGAATGTTTTGGATGATGGATGTGTTTGTCTCACTGTCCTCTCTCCTCTTGAGGCACTGTACTGGCCTTGTCCAGTGTGCAATGGAGTGCAGCCGAGCTTTTACAGCAGAGACTGAACACAATGTAACAGAAGATGTAGTTCAGTTAAGGCCACTGGCTCATACAGAGTAACACTGATGATGCAGGTGACCATGATCATGACTGTGTTCCTATTTGTGATCCCATAATCTGTAATAAATAATACAAACACAGGTGACTATAGCGTCAGAAATCTTCATCTTGTCATTGGTTCACTTATTTGCTTATGTTATGTTGGGTAAAAAAGCTGGAACATATTTTGAAGAGCTGGTCCAGGCTATACTTTGTTCATGACTCGTAGGTTTGTGTAACTGAGTGATCTTCTTCTTAGACTATTCACAGAATCCATTCTGGCATAAAAAAAAGGACAAGCGCAATGTGGTATAAAAAGTTACAAATCTTTATTTAATATTCTAGACATTTAAAAAGTATTTCACTCTCTTTTAGGTACACAACTAATAAATCAGTCCTTGTAAATTACAATAAGTTAAAGTTCTAGTGCTATGTAAACATGAATGCTGTGCTAACTGGTAAGTGCGTGTGCTAAAGTATTTGAGGTAGGCTATAAGTTAAAGTGCATAGAGTTCCAGATGGTGAAAAGTGCTCGTGCTAAGGGGGCCTAACTGGGCTGAAGTGACTTGTGTTAACCCTGAGGCCTAACCTTGCTTGCATTGCACTGAGAACCCAGCCATATATTGCACTTCCTCTCTAAGACCTCAGCTACAACACAACATTAAAATAAAAGTCAACACTAAGAGGATAAAGAATAAAGAGCAAGATTAGAGCAGCAGTGGCAATCTGTTACACAGGGAACAATGAATTCGCTTTAGGTAGGCCATTAGTGACCACCACCCCAGGTATACAACAAAAAGTACCAAAAGTTTAGAAGGGGGAGAGGGGGCCTCTACATGGGGCTCGGAGCGCGTTCGGAGTGGCCGCTGTCACCACCATTCCCACACTGCACCTTGAATCCAGATTCCACAATTAATGAGGAGAAAAATTCACTTTGTCGACTGGACAAAAGTTAGTTTGGTTGAAGACGTTTCTCAGCTCATCCAAGCTGCTTCTTCACTTCTGGTCAGACGCTGGTGGACACTTCCTTATATCTGCAGGGAAGGAGCTAACTAACTGAAACTAACACACACACTTGTTTACAGTTTGTTAGTTAGTTTGGCCTATTGACCTGTACAGGGTGTGGAGTCTGACCCCACACCCTGTACAGGTCAAAAGGCCGTCTTCAACCAAACTAACTTTTGTTCAGTCGACAAACTGAATTTTTCTCCTCATGGATTCTACCTGGACGACTGAGGGATTCTTCAAACATTCCACAATTAACACATTAGGGCAAGTTTTTAACAGTGGACATTCTCAGGAAAAACATTACTTACAAGCGCCACGTACATTTACAAGCCGAAAAGCCCCGACTGCTACCCCACGGCGTGCATACCCTTTTCTAATCGCTAATCAGTGACGCCGGGAGCCACGCACAGCGACGCACAGACGGATGCATTCACAGACGCCTTATGATAGGCCAAAAAATCTAGTCCCTGCTAACCACCCGGTTTCATTTGTATAGAAAAACTGTTACAATGAGTACTATTCAAACTACTACTCCCAAATCCCCAATTACCAAGAGCACCAGAAGGGGACTGCACTCTCCCTGATGTTTAATGCTCTCCCATAGCTCCCATAGCATGTTTGCCTCGAAGGACATTTCTTCAGAAAATGTCCAAAAATTAACAACATAGTGAAATGTAAATGTAAAGTAAAATGAGGCTACAAACAAGGATAAAATAAAAGATTCCACATTAGAGTTTATTAATCGCTAGAGCTTACCGAGCGCGAAAGGGGCGTGTGGATGATCATAGCCCCTTCTAGAAAAAATGTCTGGAGCCGGCCATTGTTTATCAGAGTGGAAATAGGAACAGCAAGTGTTGAGTCATTCTTTCTACTCTGTAAATCTGGCCCACACAAAGCTTTAATTAACCATAATAATTAAAGCTGCCTGTGAATGGTCCTAACAGACTCTAAATGGTTGCATGCGAATGGGCTGAGTGTGTGCATGCTTAGTTTGGTAACATATAGAATTTATATAAAACAGCTCCATCTGTGAGCACAGGTGTTCTGCTCTGGGTCTGAGTGTGAACCATGTTTACTATGCACAGTTTTGCCACAGGATAAACTCCCTGTCACACACTCTCACTTTAATTGCTGTCATGTTTTGCGTTTTATTAAATGTTATAATGAACTTTCCTGATGGACAGTTATGTCACTTTTTACCACATTTATAGAGCTACTAGTAAATCCTGGTAGGCAAACACTGTGCAGTACCTGGTTTATTGAGTGCAGCAGGACTCCACTTTGATTCTGTGCCTTTATTCTGTCTATTGGTAAGAGTGAAAGCAATTAGCATGCCCTGGCAGTCCATTTGAGCTTTGGTAATTGGATTTTGTTCCAGTGAGGCTTCCCTAAGACTCCCTGCAACTCACTGACACAGCACTATCACTTATTTAGTAAAGACAGCCATCACTTTACCTTACGGGATATTCGGCTATTATTTTATTACTGTCAATAAGTGTATTCCCTTTTTAAATCTATAGTAGTCCCAATGCACAAATTACTAACGTGACTGTTTGAGAGGACGTTATGGACGTTCGATGGGCAGGTATTGGGAATAAGGGCTCCATCTAGTGGTCGCCGTGTCCTACAACCGCCACTACAAATATAAACATTATTGATTCGAGAACAATGTGAAATGTATACGACAACACACTGTATCTACAACTTCCTGCAGCACTGCATTTTTTCAAGATTCACCTCCCACTCAAGCTCACAATGCACGGTTCTTCCCACATCTGATTCTCGAACGTACCTCCCCCACAACCAGAGCCAAGTACTGAATGAGAAGAAAGAACCATCACTGCTTGAAACCGTTTACAACAAAACCGCTCTGGGCAAGTAGTTTGTTTAAAACTTCTAAAAGAATGTTGAAAAGCACAATTACCAACATATTGGAAATGTTTTTGCATGTTTTACTAATGTGGGATTTCATTCTTTTGTGAGCCTTTCACAGCTGGCTACTTGAATTTTTTCACGTTTGGAATACTTTGGAATACTTTCCGGCAAAGAGGAACTAATCCATTTTGTGGACATATTTTCTTCACTGGATTATATTCTCTGGACCTGTACGGACCAAATGAGACCAACTTTCTGGGGATATGTGGATGTTTGACAGAATGAGAGCCCTCAAAAGGTAAGAACAGTCCAAATCCTTTGCACGTGCTTTTCTGTAAAACGGCTGTCTTGTCAGTGCTGTTGTGGTTACTGTGGAAAATGATTTGGATATTCAAAAAGACGGCGGGCCGTCAAGTCCTTATCAGGTTAATACAAAGTGTTGTGTAGTTAGGCTCAGTTTTGGCTGTTTAAATAAAGGGCTTTTAACTCTACTTTTAACTTCTACTACGAATTTAACGTTTTGAAGTGCCTGGATTTTGTTGTGTCTAAAGTTTTGATCCTTTTTCCAAAGGGCGTCCTCAACCTGTTCTCACTGATTGGAAGCAAACAGACACATTTTTTATTATTTTTTTTCTTGTGTTCCGTAGTTACTTGAGAGATAAATAACCAGGGGTGTATTGGGCATGGTACGTGAGGGTACACCGTCCATCCACTTCTCCTGACATGAGATATGAAAAAATAACAAATATAAAATAGCTACAAATTAAATGTGAAACCAAAGAAGCTATTGGCAATGATGAAAACAACCTGCATAGACTCATGATATCTGTACTACTGTCCTACAGAGACCAGAGACATGAGGGACCAGGACTGGGCTGGGTCTGGACCAGGACTGAACCGGGACTGGGAGAGGACTGGGCTGGGTCTGGACTGGGACTGAACCGGGACTGGATCAGAACTAGACCAGAGAACTGGAAATGCCAGAGAGCTACTCATTTTGGTGGCCAAAAGACATTGAGATGATTATAAGAAAGAGGGCAAGCCTTTGGGTGCAGTTAGACGCTATAAAACACAAACCATCGAACATTCATTAGTGCACAAAATTGGGCTTCAAAATTATACATGTATACTGATAATAGGCACATCATTAGTCAAATTACATTCACAAAATTGTTATTCAGCCCAATGGTATAATTCTGAAATCCCTTTGTGAGCTACTTGGAAGGGGTTGGAGAGCTACCAGTAGGTTGGAGACTCCTGCCGTAGGGTGACCGCACCGAGCTAAGTGCAGCTGTCACCCAATCAGCTTTGTGGACACTCTGCTCCGCGGGCTCAGGGTTCCCTTTCCAGGATTGGTCCTGGTTTGATCCTGGTTTGGTCCTAGTTCGGTCCTGGTTCGGTCCTGGTTCAGTCCTGGTTTTATCCTGGTTCAGTCCTCCTCCTTCAGTCCTCCTGGTTCAGTCATGAATCGTGTACCCCCACTTAAAAAAATCCCACTACACCACTGTAAATAACGGTTCCATACCACATTTGGATCAGTTTGGTCTTATATTGTTGTAGTTTAAAGTAAATAAATGCTGTTTTCAGTCTCTACGTTGGTTGATATCGAGGATGAGCAGATTCTTAAAGCCATAGAATCAAAATCAGTACTGGAAATGAAAAAAAAAAAAAAAAAGGTAAGGCAACGAGGAATAACTTTGGACCAGTGCAACCCCTAGTTCTGTTTGTCACGTTTTGAAATCACCTTTGCAGCGTTCACTCGATGTATCTGAGGCACATATTTATTAGAGAAAGTTTGCTTGTCTTTCAAAGCACCGGCTCTTTGATCTCACCCAAGGACACGCTATTAGACTGTGGAGTTATGTAGGAAAGGCTCGGCGCTTGTTTGTGATCTGTGCCGTTCTAAATGAGCCCTCTAAATGAGATAGGAGCTGTTATCCGTCTGAGAGGGGGAGGGAGGGAGGGGGGGTGTCAAAATAAGGCTAAGAGCTCCACACACACACACTGAGAGCAGGAGAGCGGGAGTGTGCACACTGGTGTGTCTGTGCTTATCTGATGAGGTCTGCTCACACTCAATACATGTGACCTGTTTACTCCTGCGTCACTACGATCGGGAGAGGAAAGAGGGAGGAAGGAGACAGAGGAAGAGGGAGGAGGAAAAGAGAGGGGTTAGGAAGAAAGAGAGGGAGGGAGAGAGGAGAGGAGGGAATGAGAGAGAGAGATTGAAGAGAGAGAGAGAGGAGTATAAGGAACAAGAGGAAAGACGAGAGAGCATATCAAGAGGAGTGAAAAGATTATCCCAGTTACCGTGGACAATTTTGCTACATAAAATCACATCAGTTCCTGTATTCTGCTGCATTTTTTTTTATTGTTTTGCCAATAATAATGGTGTTATTAGGCTGCTGTCAGTTGGTGAGATGTGATCTCATCTTAACTATACTCACTTGTGCTTAAAACTGTGTTTCAGACACTTCTAGGCCTATCGCCTATTCTTTTACCTGACCTTTTATGTTATGTTCAATATTTATTTCACATCAAATATTCAATACAATGAATCATTAAAGCATAAAATAGGCTGAATCCACTGTTGCTCTAGACAGAACAGCTTTAGCACAGAGTTAGTGCATCATTTCAAAACCATTTCACAATAAGGCCCATTCTGCAGTTCATTAGTGTAGCTGGTTTTGTTTTGAAAGGGCCACAGGAAGTTGAAGTTAACAGCACATTGACACAGCAGGATGCACTGGAGGAACTTTACCAAAGTTTTGGGCTAATAGGGAATAAAGACAACACCTGAGTGCACAACACCGGTCCACAGAGGCTGCTGGGATCAGGAAGTCTCCTGTGTCTCCTGTTTACCACTTCAACACTGCTTCTATGTCCAGCTCCTCTACTTGTCCTCAGATAGACCACCTGAAGTTCTGATCACCTGATAGGCAGACCACCTGAGGCCTGGGGTTTGCCATGACCATCAGATCTTACTTTAAGTTGGTGGACAGACTTGGTTTGAAAGTATCTGACAGGATCAAAATAAGAAGATTCAAGGTTCACCAGGGCATCCTGTTTGAGAAGAGGAAAGTGTCTGTGGAGTCAGAATGGATGAAGTTGTACACAGCACACTGTCCTTCTGCTTTTCAGCTGTCATTTGTAGCTTAAAGGGCCCACCTCATGTAAAATAACTCTTTTCACATTTTATCTTCTGCACATAAACAAGCACAGTTTGGGTTTTGGAACATCCATTACACAATAGTTCTGAAATCTTACTGATTTCTTGGAGGCAGTCACAGACCAGGAACTATGGAAGGCCGACTATTGCTCCTCCCCCCGCCCGTCCTGAGAAAGCACGGGCTCCGCCCTCCAAACGTGACGTAGGCGACGAGTGAGCCGCCCTTCCTCCGTCCATCTCAGGGAGGGAGGGGAAGACAGGCGTGCACCCTGATAGCAGTAGGAATAAACTTTTATACATCATGGAGATACAGCGCGTTCAGCCGCATGTGTTGGACCCGGAATCGGACGAGGACTTTGAGGAGCGCGAAGCTCAAGCACCGCGTCCACATCAGCTGAACATTACTGATTGGTAAAGTGTTAATAAACACTAGTAGATCAACTTATTATATATCATGTACACTGCAGTGTAGAACAATGAGCTTATGCTGACGCTTTTGTTTAGGTGTTCATGTGCGAATTGTCAGTCGATGTGGGGTGGGAATCGTTTTCTTCTACGTCAAATGTGTCATAGGTGTAGCTGTTGCATCATCGTTGTAGCAGCTTTAGTTTGTTGTCACGTGGAAGGGTGGCAGAAATATGCTGCAATTTGTAAAAAAAAAAAAAAACAGAACAAATCTAAAAAACACTCCAGCGACATATACAAGGTCCACACATCACTCTTAGAAGGTCCAGAAGGGCCCTTTAACTATAACGTATCAGATCTGACTGTTTTGTGAAAAGAAACATCACCATTTTAGAACTCACACCACGACCAAACAATTCAGTGAAATTTTCCGTCTTTCATTCATATTGCCTCATACATTACTGTTTCTGTATTTATCCTTCAAATCAAACATGTTCATGTGTTTAATGCACATGTGTGGTTTTGTGGGAGACTGGACTAAAAGAAAAGGACAAAACAGTCACAGGATCTTCAAATGATTCACTAATGATCAGGATAATACACTGTGCCTCACTTTTCATGTAAACCAGATCTCCTATAATTAGATTTATCATTTCAGAAAGTCAAAGCCATATATTTTACAAACTCATGACACAGAGAGTAAAGCTTTCAAGACTTTATTTCTTGATGACATTTTGATGATGATGAGTCACAGATAATGAAAACCTCAAATTCAGAGTTTAAAAAAATTAGAATAGTGTGAAAATATTGGAAATAGTGTGGATTGGACCTATTTGTTTCTGCCCAAGCCCGGTCTGTATCTAACAGAGCAGTGATCAAATCCAATCCAAGCCTGATGGGCATTAAGATATTTGTGTCCGAGTCCAACTGAACCTACTAATGACATGTAGGATATTGTTTATGTTCCTCTAATGGACACAGAGACGCAAGATACAAAGTCAAGATGTAGCAAAAAATAATGAGAAGACTTTGTTCCTCACCTCTCGTAAAGTGGTACATTTAAAGTGCAGCATCTCATCCACATTATCCATAAAATTTGTCCTCCGCAAATAATCACATCCAGTCCACAAAACATCGCTGTGAATCCAGTTTGAGGTGTTCTTTAAAAGTAAAAAGGTGGGAGTAGTTCCTCACGTGTGTCTGTTTACATCCACACAGCGCATGGATCGAGGTGAAGCTGCAGATTAGTGATAGTGACTCTACTTCCCCAGGACTTTATCTCCAATCTTTTATGCTTTTAAAATCCTGTATCTGAAGCTTTGCACCACATTTTCAAATAATAACACATTTTTGAATTGTATCTAAACTAGAAGTGCAGAGTTCTGATCTTTTGAAACATTAAGAGTCTCAGAGTGACTGGTTTTACTGTAGACAGGAAGCAGCTGACGTGATCGTGCGCACAACTTTATATCCTGTGGTCTGCAGACAGATCCCAATGCAGTCTTTATGATCGAAGATTTTAAAGGGATAGTTTGGGTGTTTTGACATGAATCTGTATTGCATCCCCATCAGCAGTGTCGTGCATCCACACTGACTTACCCCCGACAGCGTCCTGTGAGCCAAGATCCTGGCCAGTTCTGGTGCTGATAAAAGTAGTCCGGCAAGTTGGGGGTCATGAAAATAAAGTGTTTTTCTTCTCAAAACAATATGTGTTCAAAAGAGTGATATATTTGCATCACAAAACCTTTGTCAATGAAAAAGTCAGACCTCATAATCACTTGGAGCTACTTTCTCTGGCATTATTTTCTCTCCATTCGCGCCATGGCGGTCACCGTTCTAAGCATGTAAACACTGCCAAACAACTGAAGAAAGTGTTGGATCCCTGCGCAGCTGTTACCTGGCGGCAGCGCACATTGATACGAACGGAGAGAAAAATAGCACCAAGCGATTTTGAGGTCTGACTTTTTCATTGATGGTTTTTGTGATGCAAATCTTTTATTGTTTTGAGAAGAAAAAACGCTTTATTTTCATGACCTCAGCCAACTTGCCGGACTACTTTTATCAGCACCAGAACTGGCCAGTATGTCAGCTGACCGGACGCTTGTCGGGGATAAGTCAGTGTAGATGCACGACACTGCTGACAGGGATGCCATACAGATTCATGTCAAAAAACCCGAACTATCCCTTTAAGTCTCATAAGATTCTCTTTGTGTAGGTGGCAGTGTTGCCATAGTTACTTTGAAATAGTAATCTGACTACTGACTACTGATTACTTCTTTAAAAAGTAACTTAGTTAATTTACTAGCTACTTGCTTTTAAAAGTAACAAAAAGTTAGATTACAAGTTACTTTACGTTACTGTTCTTGGCACCAGGCGGGACCTGCTCTGTTAACGTGGTTGTGCCGTGCTGTGTCTCTATACGTTCTCTGGGATCACATAACCCACGTCACCAACAAATAAAAATAAATAAATAACCTATGTTGCCCTGAAACACAAAAATAGTAACACACAGTGTATTAGATAAGTAACTTAAAAAGTCTGTGATGTTCCTTCAGTATTTTATATGTTTATAGAGATCATTCTATCCAGTCC